>NW_027063161.1:44379-87865 GCF_032884065.1 Artemia franciscana | reverse complement strand
CAACATACGTAGCTATTACCCTCGAAAACGAAAACTTTTGACATAGGAAAAGAGCCTTTAATCACATTCTTTACCATGTGCAATCATAAAATAGTCTAATATCTTCATTTTTCCAACATACGTAGCTATTACCCTCGAAAACTAAAACTTTTGACATAGGAAAAGAGCCTTTAATCACATTCGTTACCATTTGCAATTATAAAATAGTCTGATATCTTCATTTTTTCAACATACGTAGCTATTACCCTCGAAAACTAAAACTTTTGACATAGGAAAAGAGCCTTTAATCACATTCTTTACCATGTGCAATCATAAAATAGTCTAATATCTTCATTTTTCCAACATATGTAGCTATTACCCTCGAAAACGAAAACTTTTGAAATAGGAAAAGAGCCTTTAATCACATTCGTTACCATTTGCAATTATAAAATAGTCTAATATCTTCATTTTTTCAACATACGTAGCTATTACCCTCGAAAACTAAAACTTTTGAAATAGGAAAAGAGCCTTTAAGCACTTTCTTTACCATTTGCAATCATAAAATAGTCTAATATCTTCATTTTTTCAACATACGTAGCTATTACCCTCGAAAACTAAAACTTTTGACATAGGAAAAGACCCTTTAATCACATTCTTTACCATGTGCAATTATAAAATAGTCTAATATCTTCATTTTTTCAACATACGTAGCTATTACCCTCAAAAACTAAAACTTTTGACATAGGAAAAGAGCCTTTAATCACATTCTTTACCATGTGCAATCATAAAATAGTGTAATATCTTCATTTTTCCAACATACGTAGCTATTACCCTCGAAAACGAAAACTTTTGAAATAGGAAAAGAGCCTTTAATCACTTTCTTTACCATTTGCAATCATAAAATAGTCTAATATCTTCATTTTTTCAACATACGTAGCTATTACCCTCGAAAACTAAAACTTTTGAAAAAGGAAAAGAGCCTTTAAGCACTTTCTTTACCATGTGCAATCATAAAATAGTTTAATATCTTCATTTTTCCAACATACGTAGCTATTACCCTCGAAAACTAAAACTTTTGACATAGGAAAAGAGCCTTTAATCACATTCTTTACCATTTGCAATCATAAAATAGTCTAATATCTTCATTTTTTCAACATACGTAGCTATTACCCTCGAAAACTAAAACTTTTGAAATAGGAAAAGAGCCTTTAAGCACTTTCTTTACCATGTGCAATCATAAAATAGTCAAATATCTTCATTTTTTCAACATACGTAGCTATTACCCTCGAAAACTAAAACTTTTGCCATAGAAAAAGAGCCTTTAATCACATTCTTTACCATTTGCAATCATAAAATAGTCTAATATCTTCATTTTTTCAACATACGTAGCTATTACCCTCGAAAACTAAAACTTTTGAAAAAGGAAAAGAGCCTTTAAGCACTTTCTTTACCATGTGCAATCATAAAATAGTTTAATATCTTCATTTTTCCAACATACGTAGCTATTACCCTCGAAAACTAAAACTTTTGACATAGGAAAAGAGCCTTTAATCACATTCTTTACCATTTGCAATCATAAAATAGTCTAATATCTTCATTTTTTCAACAACCGTAGCTATTACCCTCGAAAACTAAAACTTTTGAAATAGGAAAAGAGCCTTTAAGCACTTTCTTTACCATGTGCAATCATAAAATAGTCTAATATCTTCATTTTTTCAACATACGTAGCTATTACCCTCGAAAACTAAAACTTTTGCCATAGAAAAAGAGCCTTTAATCACATTCTTTACCATGCACAATCATAAAATAGTCTAATATCTTCATTTTTCCAACATACGTAGCTATTACCCTCGAAAACTAAAACTTTTGACATAGGAAAAGAGCCTTTAATCACATTCTTTACCATTTGCAATCATAAAATAGTCTAATATCTTCATTTTTTTCAACATACGTAGCTATTACCCTCGAAAACTAAAACTTTTGAAATAGGAAAAGAGCCTTTAAGCACTTTCTTTACCATGTGCAATCATAAAATAGTCTAATATCTTCATTTTTCCAACATACGTAGCTATTACCCTCGAAAACTAAAACTTTTGACATAGGAAAAGAGCCTTTAATCAAATTCTTTACCATTTGCAATCATAAAATAGTCTAATATATTCATTTTTTCAACATACGTAGCTATTAGCCTCGAAAACTAAAACTTTTGAAATAGGAAAAGAGCCTTTAAGCACTTTCTTTACCATGTGCAATCATAAAATAGTCTAATATCTTCATTTTTCCAACATACGTAGCTATTACCCTCGAAAACTAAAACTTTTGACATAGGAAAAGAGCCTTTAATCACATTCGTTACCATTTGCAATTATAAAATAGTCTGATATCTTCATTTTTTCAACATACGTAGCTATTACCCTCGAAAACTAAAACTTTTGACATAGGAAAAGAGCCTTTAATCACATTCTTTACCATGTGCAATCATAAAATAGTCTAATATCTTTATTTTTCCAACATATGTAGCTATTACCCTCGAAAACGAAAACTTTTGAAATAGGAAAAGAGCCTTTAATCACATTCGTTACCATTTGCAATTATAAAATAGTCTAATATCTTAATTTTTTCAACATACGTAGCTATTACCCTCGAAAACTAAAACTTTTGAAATAGGAAAAGAGTCTTTAAGCACTTTCTTTACCATTTGCAATCATAAAATAGTCTAATATCTTCATTTTTTCAACATACGTAGCTATTACCCTCGAAAACTAAAACTTTTGACATAGAAAAAGAGCCTTTAATCACATTTTTTACCATGTGCAATTATAAAATAGTCTAATATCTTCATTTTTCCAACATACGTAGCTATTACCCTCGAAAACTAAAACTTTTGCCATAGGAAAAGAGCCTTTAAGCACATTTTTTACCATGTGCAATCATAAAATAGTCTAATATCTTCATTTTTCCAACATACGTAGCTATTACCCTCGAAAACTAAAACTTTTGAAATAGGAAAAGAGCCTTTAATCACATTCTTTACCATTTGCAATCATAAAATAGTCTAATATATTCATTTTTTCAACAGACGTAGCTATTACCCTCGAAAACTAAAACTTCTGACATAGGAAAAGAGCCTTTAATCACATTCTTTACCATTTGCAATCATAAAATAGTCTAATATCTTCATTTTTTCAACATAGGTAGCTATTACCCTCGAAAACTAAAACTTTTGACATAGGAAAAGAGCCTTTAATCACATTCTTTACCATTTGCAATCATAAAATAATCTAATATCTTCATTTTTTCAACATACGTAGCTATTACCCTCGAAAACTATAACTTTTGAAATAGGAAAAGAGCCTTTAAGCACTTTCTTTACCATTTGCAATTATAAAATAGTCTAATATCTTCATTTTTTCAACATACGTAGCTATTACCCTCGAAAACTAAAACTTTTGACATAGGAAAAGAGCCTTTAATCACATTCTTTACCATGTGCAATCATAAAATAGTCTAATATCTTCATTTTTCTAACATACGTAGCTATTACCCTCGAAAACGAAAACTTTTGAAATAGGAAAAGAGCCTTTAATCACATTCGTTACCATTTGCAATTATAAAATAGTCTAATATCTTCATTTTTTCAACATACGTAGCTATTACCCTCGAAAACTAAAACTTTTGAAATAGGAAAAGAGCCTTTAAGCACTTTCTTTACCATTTGCAATCATAAAATAGTCTAATATCTTCATTTTTTCAACATACGTAGCTATTACTCTTGAAAACTAAAACTTTTGACATAGGAAAAGAGCCTTTAAGCACTTTCTTTACCATGTGCAATCATAAAATAGTCTAATATCTTCATTTTTTCAACATACGTAGCTATTACCCTCGAAAACTAAAACTTTTGACATAGGAAAAGAGCCTTTAATCACATTTTTTACCATGTGCAATCATAAAATAGTCTAATATTTTCATTTTTCCAACATACGTAGCTATTACCCTCGAAAACTAAAACTTTTGACATAGGAAAAGAGCCTTTAAGCACATTTTTTACCATGTGCAATCATAAAATAGTCTAATATCTTCATTTTTCCAACATACGTAGCTATTACCCTCGAAAACTAAAATTTTGAAATAGGAAAAGAGCCTTTAATCACATTCTTTACCATTTGCAATCATAAAATAGTCTAATATATTCATTTTTTCAACATACGTAGCTATTACCCTCGAAAACTAAAACTTTTGACATAGCAAAAGAGCCTTTAATCACATTCTTTACCATTTGCAATCATAAAATAGTCTAATATCTTCATTTTTCCAACATACGTAGCTATTACCCTCAAAAACTAAAACTTTTGACATAGGAAAAGAGCCTTTAATCACATTCTTTACCATTTGCAATCATAAAATAGTCTAATATCTTCATTTTTTCAACATACGTAGCTATTAGCCTCGAAAACTAAAACTTTTGAAATAGGAAAAGAGCCTTTAAGCACTTTCTTTACCATGTGCAATAATAAAATAGTCTAATATCTTCATTTTTCCAACATACGTAGCTATTACCCTCGAAAACTAAAATTTTTGACATAGGAAAAGAGCCTTTAATCACATTCTTTACCATGTGCAATCATAAAATAGTCTAATATCTTCATTTTTCCAACATACGTAGCTATTACCCTCGAAAACTAAAACTTTTGACATAGGAAAAGAGCCTTTAATCACATTCGTTACCATTTGCAATTATAAAATAGTCTGATATCTTCAATTTTTCAACATACGTAGCTATTACCCTCGAAAACTAAAACTTTTGACATAGGAAAAGAGCCTTTAATCACATTCTTTACCATGTGCAATCATAAAATAGTCTAATATCTTCATTTTTCCAACATATGTAGCTATTACCCTCGAAAACGAAAACTTTTGAAATAGGAAAAGAGCCTTTAATCACATTCGTTACCATTTGCAATTATAAAATAGTCTAATATCTTCATTTTTTCAACATACGTAGCTATTACCCTCGAAAACTAAAACTTTTGAAATAGGAAAAGAGCCTTTAAGCACTTTCTTTACCATTTGCAATCATAAAATAGTCTAATATCTTCATTTTTTCAACATACGTAGCTATTACCCTCGAAAACTAAAACTTTTGCCATAGGAAAAGAGCCTTTAAGCACATTTTTTACCATGTGCAATCATAAAATAGTCTAATATCTTCATTTTTCCAACATACGTAGCTATTACCCTCGAAAACTAAAACTTTTGAAATAGGAAAAGAGCCTTTAATCACATTCTTTACCATTTGCAATCATAAAATAGTCTAATATATTCATTTTTTTAACATACGTAGCTATTACCCTCGAAAACTAAAACTTTTGACATAGGAAAAGAGCCTTTAATCACATTCTTTACCATTTGCAATCATTAAATAGTCTAATATCTTCATTTTTTCAACATAGGTAGCTATTACCCTCGAAAACTAAAACTTTTGACATAGGAAAAGAGCCTTTAATCACATTCTTTATCATTTGCAATCATAAAATAATCTAATATCTTCATTTTTTCAACATACGTAGCTATTACCCTCGAAAACTAAAACTTTTGAAATAGGAAAAGAGCCTTTAAGCACTTTCTTTACCATTTGCAATCATAAAATAGTCTAATATCTTCATTTTTTCAACATACGTAGCTATTACCCTCGAAAACTAAAACTTTTGACATAGGAAAAGAGCCTTTAATCACATTCTTTACCATTTGCAATCATAAATAGTCTAATATCTTCATTTTTCAACATACGTAGCTATTACCCTCGAAAACTAAAACTTTTGACATAGGAAAAGAGCCTTTAATCACATTTTTACCATTTGCAATCATAAAATAGTCTAATATCTTCATTTTTTCAACATACGTAGCTATTACCCTCGAAAACTAAAACTTTTGAAATAGGAAAAGAGCCTTTAAGCACATTCTTTACCATTTGCAATCATAAAATAGTCTAATATCTTCATTTTTTCAACATACGTAGCTATTACCCTCGAAAACTAAAACTTTTGACATAGGAAAAGAGCCTTTAAGCACTTTCTTTACCATTTGCAATCATAAAATAGTCTAATATCTTCATTTTTTCAACATACGTAGCTATTACCCTCGAAAACTAAAACTTTTGACATAGGAAAAGAGCCTTTAATCACATTCTTACCATGTGCAATCATAAAATAGTCTAATATCTTCATTTTTCAACATACGTAGCTATTACCCTCGAAAACTAAAACTTTTGACATAGGAAAAGAGCCTTTAATCACATTTTTTACCATGTGCAATCATAAAATAGTCTAATATCTTCATTTTTTCCAACATACGTAGCTATTACCCTCGAAAACTAAAACTTTTGAAATAGGAAAAGAGCCTTTAAGCACATTTCTTTACCATTGCAATCATAAAATAGTCTAATATCTTCATTTTTTCAACATACGTAGCTATTACCCTCGAAAACTAAAACTTTTGACATAGGAAAAGAGCCTTTAATCACATTCTTTACCATTTGCAATCATAAAATAGTCTAATATCTTCATTTTTTCAACATACGTAGCTATTACCCTCGAAAACTAAAACTTTTGACATAGGAAAAGAGCCTTTAATCACATTCTTTACCATTTGCAATCATAAAATAGTCTAATATCTTCATTTTTTCAACATACGTAGCTATTACCCTCGAAAACTAAAACTTTTGAAATAGGAAAAGAGCCTTTAAGCACTTTCTTTACCATGTGCAATCATAAAATAGTCTAATATCTTCATTTTTCCAACATACGTAGCTATTACCCTCGAAAACTAAAACTTTTGAAATAGGAAAAGAGCCTTTAAGCACATTCTTTACCATTTGCAATTATAAAATAGTCTAATATCTTCATTTTTTCAACATACGTAGCTATTACCCTCGAAACTAAAACTTTTGACATAGGAAAAGAGCCTTTAATCACATTCTTTACCATGTGCAATCATAAAATAGTCTAATATCTTCATTTTTTCAACATACGTAGCTATTACCCTCGAAAACTAAAACTTTTGACATAGGAAAAGAGCCTTTAATCACATTCGTTACCATTTGCAATTATAAAATAGTCTAATATCTTCATTTTTTCAACATACGTAGCTATTACCCTCGAAAACTAAAACTTTTGAAATAGGAAAAGAGCCTTTAAGCACTTTCTTTACCATTTGCAATCATAAAATAGTCTAATATCTTCATTTTTTCAACATACGTAGCTATTACCCTCGAAAACTAAAACTTTTGACATAGGAAAAGAGCCTTTAATCACATTCTTTACCATGTGCAATCATAAAATAGTCTAATATCTTCATTTTTTCAACATACGTAGCTATTACCCTCGAAAACTAAAACTTTTGACATAGGAAAAGAGCCTTTAATCACATTTTTTACCATTTGCAATCATAAAATAGTCTAATATCTTCATTTTTTCAACATACGTAGCTATTACCCTCGAAAACTAAAACTTTTGAAATAGGAAAAGAGCCTTTAAGCACTTTCTTTACCATGTGCAATCATAAAATAGTCTAATATCTTCATTTTTCCAACATACGTAGCTATTACCCTCGAAAACTAAAACTTTTGCCATAGGAAAAGAGCCTTTAAGCACATTCTTTACCATTTGCAATCATAAAATAGTCTAATATCTTCATTTTTTCAACATACGTAGCTATTACCCTCGAAAACTAAAACTTTTGACATAGGAAAAGAGCCTTTAATCACATTCTTTACCATTTGCAATCATAAAATAGTCTAATATCTTCATTTTTTCAACATACGTAGCTATTACCCTCGAAAACTAAAACTTTTGACATAGGAAAAGAGCCTTTAATCACATTCTTTACCATTTGCAATCATAAAATAGTCTAATATCTTCATTTTTTCAACATACGTAGCTATTACCCTCGAAAACTAAAACTTTTGAAATAGGAAAAGAGCCTTTAATCACTTTTTTACCATGTGCAATCATAAAATAGTCTAATATCTTCATTTTTTCCAACATACGTAGCTATTACCCTCGAAAACTAAAACTTTTGCCATAGGAAAAGAGCCTTTAAGCACATTCTTTACCATTTGCAATTATAAAATAGTCTAATATCTTCATTTTTTCAACATACGTAGCTATTACCCTCGAAAACTAAAACTTTTGACATAGGAAAAGAGCCTTTAATCACATTCTTTACTATTTGGAATCATAAAATAGTCTAATATCTTCATTTTTTCAACATACATAGCTATTACCCTCGAAAACTAAAATTTTTGACATAGGAAAAGAGCCTTTAATCACATTCGTTACCATTTGCAATTATAAAATAGTCTAATATCTTCATTTTTTCAACATACGTAGCTATTACCCTCGAAAACTAAAACTTTTGACATAGGAAAAGAGCCTTTAATCACATTCTTTACCATTTGCAATCATAAAATAGTCTAATATCTTCATTTTTTCAACTGCGTAGCTATTACCCTCGAAAACTAAAACTTTTGACAGAGGAAAAGAGCCTTTAATCACATTCTTTACCATGTGCAATTATAAAATAGTCTAATATCTTCATTTTTTCAACATACGTAGCTATTACCCTCGAAAACTAAAACTTTTGAAATAGGAAAAGAGCCTTTAAGCACTTTCTTTACCATTTGCAATCATAAAATAATCTAATATCTTCATTTTTTCAACATACGTAGCTATTACCCTCGAAAACTAAAACTTTTGAAATAGGAAAAGAGCCTTTTAGCACTTTCTTTACCATGTGCAATCATAAAATAGTCTAATATTTTCATTTTTCCAACATACGTAGCTATTACCCTCGAAAACTAAAACTTTTGCCATAGGAAAAGAGCCTTTAAGCACATTCTTTACCATTTGCAATTATAAAATAGTCTAATATCTTCATTTTTTCAACATACGTAGCTATTACCCTCGAAAACTAAAACTTTTGACAGAGGAAAAGAGCCTTTAATCACATTCTTTACCATTTGCAATCATAAAATAGTCTAATATCTTCATTTTTTCAACATACATAGCTATTACCCTCGAAAACTAAAACTTTTGACATAGGAAAAGAGCCTTTAATCACATTCGTTACCATTTGCAATTATAAAATAGTCTAATATCTTCATTTTTTCAACATACGTAGCTATTACCCTCGAAAACTAAAACTTTTGACATAGGAAAAGAGCCTTTAATCACATTTTTTACCATGTGCAATCATAAAATAGTCTAATATCTTCATTTTTTCCAACATACGTAGCTATTACCCTCGAAAACTAAAACTTTTGCCATAGGAAAAGAGCCTTTAAGCACATTTTTTACCATGTGCAATCATAAAATAGTCTAATATCTTCATTTTTCCAACATACGTAGCTATTACCCTCGAAAACTAAAACTTTTGAAATAGGAAAAGAGCCTTTAATCACATTCTTTACCATTTGCAATCATAAAATAGTCCAATATATTCATTTTTTCAACATACGTAGCTATTACCCTCGAAAACTAAAACTTTTGACATAGGAAAAGAGCCTTTAATCACATTCTTTACCATTTGCAATCATAAAATAGTCTAATATCTTCATTTTTTCAATATAGGTAGCTATTACCCTCGAAAACTAAAACTTTTGACATAGGAAAAGAGCCTTTAATCACATTCTTTACCATTTGCAATCATAAAATAATCTAATATCTTCATTTTTTCAACATACGTAGCTATTACCCTCGAAAAGTAAAACTTTTGAAATAGGAAAATAGCCTTTAAGCACTTTCTTTACCATTTGCAATTATAAAATAGTCTAATATCTTCATTTTTTCAACATACGTAGCTATTACCCTCGAAAACTAAAACTTTTGACATAGGAAAACAGCCTTTAATCACATTCTTTACCATGTGCAATCATAAAATAGTCTAATATCTTCATTTTTCTAACATACGTAGCTATTACCCTCGAAAACGAAAACTTTTGAAATAGGAAAAGAGCCTTTAATCACATTCGTTACCATTTGCAATTATAAAATAGTCTAATATCTTCATTTTTTCAACATACGTAGCTATTACCCTCGAAAACTAAAACTTTTGAAATAGGAAAAGAGCCTTTAAGCACTTTCTTTACCATTTGCAATCATAAAATAGTCTAATATCTTCATTTTTTCAACATACGTAGCTATTACCCTCGAAAACTAAAACTTTTGACATAGGAAAAGAGCCTTTAAGCACTTTCTTTACCATGTGCAATCATAAAATAGTCTAATATCTTCATTTTTTTCAACATACGTAGCTATTACCCTCGAAAACTAAAACTTTTGACATAGGAAAAGAGCCTTTAATCACATTTTTTACCATGTGCAATCATAAAATAGTCTAATATTTTCATTTTTCCAACATACGTAGCTATTACCCTCGAAAACTAAAACTTTTGCCATAGTAAAAGAGCCTTTAAGCACATTTTTTACCATGTGCAATCATAAAATAGTCTAATATCTTCATTTTTCCAACATACGTAGCTATTACCCTCAAAAACTAAAATTTTGAAATAGGAAAAGAGCCTTTAATCACATTCTTTACCATTTGCAATCATAAAATAGTCTAATATATTCATTTTTTCAACATACGTAGCTATTACCCTCGAAACCTAAAATTTTTGACATAGGAAAAGAGCCTTTAATCACATTCTTTACCATTTGCAATCATAAAATAGTCTAATATCTTCATTTTTTCAACATACGTAGCTATTACCCTCGAAAACTAAAACTTTTGACATAGGAAAAGAGCCTTTAATCACATTCTTTACCATTTGCAATTATAAAATAATCTAATATCTTCATTTTTTCAACATACGTAGCTATTACCCTCGAAAACTAAAACTTTTGAAATAGGAAAAGAGCCTTTAAGCACTTTCTTTACCATGTGCAATCATAAAATAGTCTAATATCTTCATTTTTCCAACATACGTAGCTATTACCCTCGAAAACTAAAACTTTTGCCATAGGAAAAGAGCCTTTAAGCACATTCTTTACCATTTGCAATTATAAAATAGTCTAATATCTTCATTTTTTCAACATACGTAGCTATTACCCTCGAGAACTAAAACTTTTGACATAGGAAAAGAGCCTTTAATCACATTCTTTACCATTTGGAATCATAAAATAGTCTAATATCTTCATTTTTTCAACATACATAGCTATTACCCTCGAAAACTAAAATTTTTGACATAGGAAAAGAGCCTTTAATCACATTCGTTACCATTTGCAATTATAAAATAGTCTAATATCTTCATTTTTTCAACATACGTAGCTATTACCCTCGAAAACTAAAACTTTTGACATAGGAAAAGAGCCTTTAATCACATTCTTTACCATTTGCAATCATAAAATAGTCTAATATCTTCATTTTTTCAACTGCGTAGCTATTACCCTCGAAAACTAAAACTTTTGACAGAGGAAAAGGGCCTTTAATCACATTCTTTACCATGTGCAATTATAAAATAGTCTAATATCTTCATTTTTTCAACATACGTAGCTATTACCCTCGAAAACTAAAACTTTTGAAATAGGAAAAGAGCCTTTAAGCACTTTCTTTACCATTTGCAATCATAAAATAGTCTAATATCTTCATTTTTTCAACATACGTAGCTATTACCCTCGAAAACTAAAACTTTTGACATAGGAAAAGAGCCTTTAAGCACTTTCTTTACCATGTGCAATCATAAAATAGTCTAATATCTTCATTTTTTCAACATACGTAGCTATTACCCTCGAAAAACTAAAACTTTTGACATAGGAAAAGAGCCTTTAATCACATTCTTTACCATGTGCAATCATAAAATAGTCTAATATCTTCATTTTTCCAACATACGTAGCTATTACCCTCGAAAATTAAAATTTTTGACATAGGAAAAGAGCCTTTAAGCACATTATTTACCCTGTGCAATCATAAAATAGTCTAATATCTTCAGTTTTCCAACATACGTAGCTATTACCCTCGAAAACTAAAACTTTTGAAATAGGAAAAGAGCCTTTAATCACATTCTTTACCATTTGCAATCATAAAATAGTCTCATATATTCATTTTTTCAACATACGTAGCTATTACCCTCGAAAACTAAAACTTTTGACATAGGAAAAGAGCCTTTAATCACATTCTTTACCATTTGCAATCATAAAATAGTTTAATATCTTCATTTTTTCAACATACGTAGCTATTACCCTCGTAAACTAAAACTTTTGACATAGGAAAAGAGCCTTTAATCACTTTCTTTACCATGTGCAATCATAAAATAGTCTAATATCTTCATTTTTCCAACATACGTAGCTATTACCTTCGAAAACTAAAACTTTTGAAATAGGAAAAGAGCCTTTAATCACATTCTTTACCATTTGCAATTATAAAATAGTCTAATATCTTCATTTTTTCAACATACGTAGCTATTACCCTCGAAAACTAAAACTTTTGACATAGGAAAAGAGCCTTTAATCACATTCTTTACCATGTGCAATCATAAAATAGTCTAATATCTTCATTTTTCTAACATACGTAGCTATTACCCTCGAAAACGAAAACTTTTGAAACAGGAAAAGAGCCTTTAATCACATTCGTTACCATTTGCAATTATAAAATAGTCTAATATCTTCATTTTTTCAACATACGTAGCTATTACCCTCGAAAACTAAAACTTTTGAAATAGAAAAAGAGCCTTTAAGCACTTTCTTTACCATTTGCAATCATAAAATAGTCTAATATCTTCATTTTTTCAACATACGTAGCTATTACCCTCGAAAACTAAAACTTTTGACATAGGAAAAGAGCCTTTAAGCACTTTCTTTACCATGTGCAATCATAAAATAGTCTAATATCTTCATTTTTTCAACATACGTAGCTATTACCCTCGAAAACTAAAACTTTTGACATAGGAAAAGAGCCTTTAATCACATTTTTTACCATGTGCAATCATAAAAGTCTAATATTTTCATTTTTCCAACATACGTAGCTATTACCCTCGAAAACTAAAACTTTTGCCATAGGAAAAGAGCCTTTAAGCACATTTTTTACCATGTGCAATCATAAAATAGTCTAATATCTTCATTTTTCCAACATACGTAGCTATTACCCTCGAAAACTAAAATTTTGAAATAGGAAAAGAGCCTTTAATCACATTCTTTACCATTTGCAATCATAAAATACTCTAATATATTCATTTTTTCAACATACGTAGCTATTACCCTCGAAACCTAAAACTTTTGACATAGGAAAAGAGCCTTTAATCACATTCTTTACCATTTGCAATCATAAAATAGTCTAATATCTTCATTTTTTCAACATACGTAGCTATTACCCTCGAAAACTAAAACTTTTGACATAGAAAAGAGCCTTTAATCACATTCTTTACCATTTGCAATCATAAAATAATCTAATATCTTCATTTTTTCAACATACGTAGCTATTACCCTCGAAAACTAAAACTTTTGAAATAGGAAAAGAGCCTTTAAGCACTTTCTTTACCATGTCCAATCATAAAATAGTCTAATATCTTCATTTTTCCAACATACGTAGCTATTACCCTCGAAAACTAAAACTTTTGCCATAGGAAAAGAGCCTTTAAGCACATTCTTTACCATTTGCAATTATAAAATAGTCTAATATCTTCATTTTTTCAACATACGTAGCTATTACCCTAGAAAACTAAAACTTTTGACATAGGAAAAGAGCCTTTAATCACATTCTTTACCATTTGCAATCATAAAATAGTCTAATATCTTCATTTTTTCAACATACATAGCTATTACCCTCGAAAACTAAAACTTTTGACATAGGAAAAGAGCCTTTAATCACATTCGTTACCATTTGCAATTATAAAATAGTCTAATATCTTCATTTTTTCAACATACGTAGCTATTACCCTCGAAAACTAAAACTTTTGACATAGGTAAAGAGCCTTTAATCACATTCTTTACCATTTGCAATCATAAAATAGTCTAATATCTTCATTTTTTCAACTGCGTAGCTATTACCCTCGAAAACTAAAACTTTTGACAGAGGAAAAGAGCCTTTAATCACATTCTTTACCATGTGCAATTATAAAATAGACTAATATCTTCATTTTTTCAACATACGTAGCTATTACCCTCGAAAACTAAAACTTTTGAAATAGGAAAAGAGCCTTTAAGCACTTTCTTTACCATTTGCAATCATAAAATAGTCTAATATCTTCATTTTGTCAACATACGTAGCTATTACCCTCGAAAACTAAAACTTTTGACATAGGAAAAGAGCCTTTAAGCACTTTCTTTACCATGTGCAATCATAAAATAGTCTAATATCTTCATTTTTTCAACATACGTAGCTATTACCCTCGAAAACTAAAACCTTTGACATAGGAAAAGAGCCTTTAATCACATTCTTTACCATATGCAATCATAAAATAGTCTAATATCTTCATTTTTCCAACATACGTAGCTATTACCCTCGAAATCTAAAATTTTTGCCATAGGAAAAGAGCCTTTAAGCACATTTTTTACCCTGTGCAATCATAAAATAGTCTAATATCTTCATTTTTCCAACATACGTAGCTATTACCCTCGAAAACTAAAACTTTTGAAATAGGAAAAGAGCCTTTAATCACATTCTTTACCATTTGCAATCATAAAATAGTCTCATATATTCATTTTTTCAACATACGTAGCTATTACCCTCGAAAACTAAAACTTTTGACATAGGAAAAGAGCCTTTAATCACATTCTTTACCATTTGCAATCATAAAATAGTCTAATATCTTCATTTTTTCAACATACGTAGCTATTACCCTCGTAAACTAAAACTTTTGACATAGGAAAAGAGCCTTTAATCACTTTCTTTACCATGTGCAATCATAAAATAGTCTAATATCTTCATTTTTCCAACATACGTAGCTATTACCCTCGAAAACTAAAATTTTGAAATAGGAAAAGAGCCTTTAATCACATTCTTTACCATTTGCAATCATAAAATACTCTAATATATTCATTTTTTCAACATACGTAGCTATTACCCTCGAAACCTAAAACTTTTGACATAGGAAAAGAGCCTTTAATCACATTCTTTACCATTTGCAATCATAAAATAGTCTAATATCTTCATTTTTTCAACATACGTAGCTATTACCCTCGAAAACTAAAACTTTTGACATAGAAAAGAGCCTTTAATCACATTCTTTACCATTTGCAATCATAAAATAATCTAATATCTTCATTTTTTCAACATACGTAGCTATTACCCTCGAAAACTAAAACTTTTGAAATAGGAAAAGAGCCTTTAAGCACTTTCTTTACCATGTCCAATCATAAAATAGTCTAATATCTTCATTTTTCCAACATACGTAGCTATTACCCTCGAAAACTAAAACTTTTGCCATAGGAAAAGAGCCTTTAAGCACATTCTTTACCATTTGCAATTATAAAATAGTCTAATATCTTCATTTTTTCAACATACGTAGCTATTACCCTAGAAAACTAAAACTTTTGACATAGGAAAAGAGCCTTTAATCACATTCTTTACCATTTGCAATCATAAAATAGTCTAATATCTTCATTTTTTCAACATACATAGCTATTACCCTCGAAAACTAAAACTTTTGACATAGGAAAAGAGCCTTTAATCACATTCGTTACCATTTGCAATTATAAAATAGTCTAATATCTTCATTTTTTCAACATACGTAGCTATTACCCTCGAAAACTAAAACTTTTGACATAGGTAAAGAGCCTTTAATCACATTCTTTACCATTTGCAATCATAAAATAGTCTAATATCTTCATTTTTTCAACTGCGTAGCTATTACCCTCGAAAACTAAAACTTTTGACAGAGGAAAAGAGCCTTTAATCACATTCTTTACCATGTGCAATTATAAAATAGACTAATATCTTCATTTTTTCAACATACGTAGCTATTACCCTCGAAAACTAAAACTTTTGAAATAGGAAAAGAGCCTTTAAGCACTTTCTTTACCATTTGCAATCATAAAATAGTCTAATATCTTCATTTTGTCAACATACGTAGCTATTACCCTCGAAAACTAAAACTTTTGACATAGGAAAAGAGCCTTTAAGCACTTTCTTTACCATGTGCAATCATAAAATAGTCTAATATCTTCATTTTTTCAACATACGTAGCTATTACCCTCGAAAACTAAAACCTTTGACATAGGAAAAGAGCCTTTAATCACATTCTTTACCATATGCAATCATAAAATAGTCTAATATCTTCATTTTTCCAACATACGTAGCTATTACCCTCGAAATCTAAAATTTTTGCCATAGGAAAAGAGCCTTTAAGCACATTTTTTACCCTGTGCAATCATAAAATAGTCTAATATCTTCATTTTTCCAACATACGTAGCTATTACCCTCGAAAACTAAAACTTTTGAAATAGGAAAAGAGCCTTTAATCACATTCTTTACCATTTGCAATCATAAAATAGTCTCATATATTCATTTTTTCAACATACGTAGCTATTACCCTCGAAAACTAAAACTTTTGACATAGGAAAAGAGCCTTTAATCACATTCTTTACCATTTGCAATCATAAAATAGTCTAATATCTTCATTTTTTCAACATACGTAGCTATTACCCTCGTAAACTAAAACTTTTGACATAGGAAAAGAGCCTTTAATCACTTTCTTTACCATGTGCAATCATAAAATAGTCTAATATCTTCATTTTTCCAACATACGTAGCTATTACCCTCGAAAACTAAAACTTTTGAAATAGGAAAAGAGCCTTTAATCACATTCTTTACCATTTGCAATCATAAAATAGTCTAATATCTTCATTTTTTCAACATACGTAGCTATTACCCTCTTAAACTAAAACTTTTGACATAGGAAAATAGCCTTTAATCACATTCTTTACCATTTGCAATCATAAAATAGTCTAATATCTTCATTTTTCCAACATACGTAGCTATTACCCTCGAAAACTAAAACTTTTGCCATAGGAAAAGAGCCTTTAAGCACATTCTTTACCATTTGCAATTATAAAATAGTCTAATATCTTCATTTTTTCAACATACGTAGCTATTACCGTCGAAAACTAAAACTTTTGACATAGGAAAAGAGCCTTTAATCACATTCTTTACCATTTGCAATCATAAAATAGTCTAATATCTTCATTGTTTCAACATACATAGCTATTACCCTCGAAAACTAAAACTTTTGACATAGGAAAAGAGCCTTTAATCACATTCGTTACCATTTGCAATTATAAAATAGTCTAATATCTTCATTTTTTCAACATACGTAGCTATTACCCTCGAAAACTAAAACTTTTGACATAGGAAAAGAGCCTTTAATCACATTCTTTACCATTTGCAATCATAAAATAGTCTAATATCTTCATTTTTTCAACATACGTAGCTATTACCCTCGAAAACTAAAACTTTTGAAATAGGAAAAGAGCCTTTAATCACATTCTTTACCATTTGCAATCATAAAATAGTCTAATAAATAGATTGTTAGGTTTACCGACTCTTGAACATGCAACATAAAATTGTCCATGGGAAAAGCAATCCGTATTCAGATCTATACCTGATTATTCTAATGATTGCCCTTTAACTTTGTTGATGCTGATTGCTAATCAAACATTCCCTGTGTCCCCGTCGTCATTTATATATCCCCCTGTGCCCTCCGGCACCCCCGTTGTAGTTGTGTCCCTGTCTCCTGGTCGTCATTTATATTCCCAGTATTCCGGTCGTCATTTGTGTCCCGGTGTCCCAGTCTGTACTTTCTCTTTGAGTGTCGAGGTCGTCATTTATATTCCCTGTGTCCCGGTGTCCCGGTCATCATTTTCGTCCCGGTTGTCATTTGTGTCCCGGTGCTTTGTTGATGGTGATTGCTAATCGAACATTCCTTGTCTCCTGGTCGCTTTCTCTTTGAGTGTCCCTTTCGGCATTTTTATTCCCTATGTCCCGGTGTCCCGGTCGTCATTTGTGTCCCGATGTCGAGGTCTGTAATTTCGTCAGTCGTCAAGACATGACGTAAGTCAACACACAATCATGACGTTAATCGACAGAAACACATACAACTTATTTTTATATATATCTACTAGCTGTTGGAATTTGCTGTCTACCAGCAAATTTTAGTACTTTTATATATCTACTAGCAAATCTTACTAGCAAATTTTCTACTAGCAAATTTTATAGATCTACAAACAAATTTTCAATTCGTATTCAGATCTATACCTCATTATTTTAACGATGTGTCCCTTTGTCCCGGTCGTTATTTATAGTCCCTGTGTCTCGGTCGTCATTTATATTCCCTGTGTCCCAGCGTCCCGGTCGTCATTTGTGTCCCGGTGTCCCGGTCTGTAATTTCTCTTCGAACAATCCCTGTGTCCCGGTCGTCATTTATATATCTTCCCTGTACCCCCGTCGTCCCCTTTGTAGTTGTGTCACTGTGTCCCGGTCGTCACTTATATTCCCTGTGTCCCGGTGTCCCAGTCTGTAATTTCTCTTTGAGGTTCCCGGTCGTCATTTATATTCCCTGTATCCCCGTGTCCCGGTCGTCATTTGTGTCCCGGTCTGTAATTTCATCAGTTGACAAACATGACGTCAGTCGACTCACAATTTCATGACGCATACAGCTCAATCCTTACAATGACATCAGTCGACACACCTGACGTCACTCGACAGACACACAGACAACTTATTTTTATATATATAGATATATAGCTGTTGAGGGGGGCTCGGGGGGGGGGGGGGGGCATCGCGCCCCCAAGCCCCCCACGCGCGTAAGTCGTTACACGCCATATTAGTTACCTACCATTGTAGTTGTGTCCCTGTGTCCCACCTGTGAATTGAGATAGATATAAATATATATATTTTTTGAACTACATAAAACTTGCGAATATACAACATTCTTCACTGTCCAATTTAACTACGTAAAACTTAAGAATATACAACATTCTTCCATGTCCCATTGTTTGTGCATATAAATAGATTGTTAGGTTTACCGACTCTTGAACATGCAACATAAAATTGTCCATGGGAAAAGCAATCCGTATTCAGATCTATACCTGATTATTCTAATGATTGCCCTTTAACTTTGTTGATGCTGATTGCTAATCAAACATTCCCTGTGTCCCCGTTGTCATTTATATATCCCCCTGTGCCCCCCGGCACCCCCCTTGTAGTTGTGTCCCTGTGTCCTGGTCGTCATTTATATTCCCAGTATTCCGGTCGTCATTTGTGTCCCGGTGTCCCAGTCTGTACTTTCTCTTTGAGTGTCGAGGTCGTCATTTATATTCCCTGTGTCCCGGTGTCCCGGTCATCATTTTCGTCCCGGTTGTCATTTGTGTCCCGGTGCTTTGTTGATGGTGATTGCTAATCGAACATTCCTTGTCTCCTGGTCGCTTTCTCTTTGAGTGTCCCTTTCGTCATTTTTATTCCCTATGTCCCGGTGTCCCGGTCGTCATTTGTGTCCCGATGTCGAGGTCTGTAATTTCGTCAGTCGTCAAGAAATGACGTAAGTCAACACACAATCATGACGTTAATCGACAGACACACATACAACTTATTTTTATATATATCTACTAGCTGTTGGAATTTGCTGCCTACCAGCAAATTTTAGTACTTTTATATATATACTAGCAAATCTTACTAGCAAATTTTCTACTAGCAAATTTTATAGATCTACAAACAAATTTTCAATTCGTATTCAGATCTATACCTCATTATTTTAACGATGTGTCCCTTTGTCCCGGTCGTTATTTATAGTCCCTGTGTCTCGGTCGTCATTTATATTCCCTGTGTCCCAGCGTCCCGGTCGTCATTTGTGTCCCGGTGTCCTGGTCTGTAATTTCTCTTCGAACAATCCCTGTGTCCCGGTCGTCATTTATATATCTTCCCTGTACCCCCGTCGTCCCCTTTGTAGTTGTGTCACTGTGTCCCAGTCGTCATTTATATTCCCTGTGTCCCGGTGTCCCAGTCTGTAATTTCTCTTTGAGGTTCCCGGTCGTCATTTATATTCCCTGTATCCCCGTGTCCCGGTCGTCATTTGTGTCCCGGTCTGTAATTTCATCAGTTGACAAACATAACGTCAGTCGACACACAATTTCATGACGCATACAGCTCAATCCTTACAATGACTTCAGTCGACACACCTGACATCACTCGACAGACACACAGACAACTTATTTTTATATATATAGATATATAGCTGTTTGGGGGGGGGGGCTCGGGGGGCATCGCGCCCCCAAGCCCCCCGCGCGCGTAAGTCGTTACACGCCATATTAGTTACCTGCCATTGTAGTTGTGTCCCTGTGTCCCACCTGTGAATTGAGATAGATATAAATATATATATTTTTTGAACTACATAAAACTTGCGAATATACAACATTCTTCGCTGTCCAATTTAACTACGTAAAACTTAAGAATATACAACATTCTTCCATGTCCCATTGTTTGTGCATATAAATAGATTGTTAGGTTTACCGACTCTTGAACATGCAACATAAAATTGTCCATGGGAAAAGCAATCCGTATTCAGATCTATAACTGATTATTCTAATGATTGCCCTTTAACTTTGTTGATGCTGATTGCTAATCAAACATTCCCTGTGTTCCCATCGTCATTTATATATCCCCCTGTGCCCCCCGGCACCCCCTTGTAGTTGTGTCCCTGTGTCCTGGTCGTCATTTATATTCCCAGTATTCCGGTCGTCAATTGTGTCCCGGTGTCCCAGTCTGTACTTTCTTTTTGAGTGTCGAGGATCCTTACAATGACGTCAGTCGACACACCTGACGTCACTTGACAGACACATAGACAACTTATTTTTATATATATAGATAAATAGCTGTTGGGGGGGGGGGGGGGCTCGGGGGGGCATCGCGCCCCCAAGCCCCCCGCGCGCGTAAGTCGTTACACGCCATATTAGTTACCTGCCATTGTAGTTGTGTCCCTGTGTCCCACCTGTGAATTGAGATAGATATAAATATATATATTTTTTGAACTACATAAAACTTGCGAATATACAACATTCTTCGCTGTCCAATTTAACTACGTAAAACTTAAGAATATACAACATTCTTCCATGTCCCATTGTTTGTGCATATAAATAGATTGTTAGGTTTACCGACTCTTGAACATGCAACATAAAATTGTCCATGGGAAAAGCAATCCGTATTCAGATCTATACCTGATTATTCTAATGATTGCCCTTTAACTTTGTTGATGCTGATTGCTAATCAAACATTCCCTGTGTCCCCGTCGTCATTTATATATCCCCCTGTGCCCCCCGGCACCCCCCTTGTAGTTGTGTCCCTGTGTCCTGGTCGTCATTTATATTCCCAGTATTCCGGTCGTCAATTGTGTCCCGGTGTCCCAGTCTGTACTTTCTTTTTGAGTGTCGAGGATCCTTACAATGACGTCAGTCGACACACCTGACGTCACTTGACAGACACATAGACAACTTATTTTTATATATATAGATATATAGCTGTTGGGGGGGGGGGGGCTCGGGGGGGCATCGCGCCCCCAAGCCCCCCGCACGCGTAAGTCGTTACACGCCAAATTAGTTACCTGCCATTAAAGTTGTGTCCCTGTGTCCCACCTGTGAATTGAGATAGATATAAATATATATATTTCTTGAACTACATAAAACTTGCGAATATACAACATTCTTCGCTGTCCAATTTAACTACATAAAACTTAAGAATATACAACATTCTTCCATGTCCCATTGTTTGTGCATATAAATAGATTGTTTGGTTTACCGACTCTTGAACATGCAACATAAAATTGTCTATGGGAAAAGCAATCCACCGGGACACAGGGAATATAAATGACGACCGGGACACAGTGACACAACTACAAAGGGGACGACGGGGGTACAGGGAAGATATATAAATGATGACCGGGACACAGGGATTGTTCGAAGAGAAATTACAGACCGGGACACCGGGACACAAATGACGACCGGGACGCTGGGACACAGGGAATATAAATGACGACCGAGACACAGGGACTATAAATAACGACCGGGACAAAGGGACATATCGTTAAAATAATGAGGTATAGATCTGAATACGAATTGAAAATTTGTTTGTAGATCTATAAAATTTGCTAGTAGAAAATTTGCTAGTAAGATTTGCTAGTAGATATATAAAAGTACTAAAATTTGCTGGTAGACAGCAAATTCCAACAGCTAGTAGATATATATAAAAATAAGTTGTATGTGTGTCTGTCGATTAACGTCATGATTGTGTGTTGACTTACGTCATGTCTTGACGACTGACGAAATTACAGACCTCGACATCGGGACACAAATGACGACCGGGACACCGGGACATAGGGAATAAAAATGACGAAAGGGACACTCAAAGAGAAAGCGACCAGGAGACACGGAATATTCGATTAGCAATCACCATCAACAAAGCACCGGGACACAAATGACAACCGGGACGAAAATGATGACCGGGCAACCGGGACACAGGGAATATAAATGACGACCTCGACACTCAAAGAGAAAGTACAGACTGGGACACCGGGACACAAATGACGACCGGAATACTGGGAATATAAATGACGACCAGGACACAGGGACACAACTACAAGGGGGTGCCGGGGGGCACAGGGGGATATATAAATGACGACGGGGACACAGGGAATGTTTGATTAGCAATCAGCATCAACAAAGTTAAAGGGCAATCATTAGAATAATCAGGTATAGATCTGAATACGGATTGCTTTTCCCATGGACAATTTTATGTTGCATGTTCAAGAGTCGGTAAACCTAACAATCTATTTATATGCACAAACAATGGGACATGGAAGAATGTTGTATATTCTTAAGTTTTACGTAGTTAAATTGGACAGCGAAGAATGTTGTATATTCGCAAGTTTTATGTAGTTCAAAAAATATATATATTTATATCTATCTCAATTCGAAGGCGGGACACAGGGACACAACTACAACGGCAGGTAACTAATATGGCGTGTAACGACTTACGCGCGCGGGGGGCTTGGGGGCGCGATGCCCCCCCGAGCCCCCCCCCCCAACAGCTATATATCTATATATATAAAAATAAGTTGTCTGTGTGTCTGTCGAGTGACTTCAGGTGTGTCGACTGACGTCATTGTAAGGATTGAGCTGTATGCGTCATGAAATTGTGTGTCGACTGACGTCATGTTTGTCAACTGATGAAATTACAAACCGGGACACAAATGACGACCGGGACACGGGGATACAGGGAATATAAATGACGACCGGGAGCCTCAAAGAGAAATTACAGACTGGGACACCGGGACACAGGGAATATAAATGACGACCGGGACACAGTGACACAACTACAAAGAGGACGACGGGGGTACAGGGAAGATATATAAATGACGACCGGGACATGGGGATTGTTCGAAGAGAAATTACAGACCGGGACACAAATGACGACCGGGACGGTGGGACACAGGGAATATAAATGACGACCGAGACACAGGGACTATAAATAACGACCAGGACAAAGGGACACATCGTTAAAATAATGAGGTATAGATCTGAATACGAATTGAAAATTTGTTTGTAGATCTATAAAATTTGCTAGTAGAAAATTTGCTAGTAAGATTTGCTAGTAGATATATAAAAGTACTAAAATTTGCTGGTAGACAGCAAATTCCAACAGCTAGTAGATATATATAAAAATAAGTTGTATGTGTGTCTGTCGATTAACGTCATGATTGTGTGTTGACTTACGTCATGTCTTGACGACTGACGAAATTACAGACCTCGACACCGGGACACAAATGACGACCGGGACACCGGGAAATAGGGAATAAAAATGACGAAAGGGACACTCAAAGAGAAAGCGACCAGGAGACAAGGAATGTTCGATTAGCAATCACCATTAACAAAGCACAGGGACACAAATGACAACCGGGACGAAAATGATGACCGGGACACCGGGACACAGGGAATATAAATGACGACCTTGACACTCAAAGAGAAAGTACAGACTGGGACACCGGGACACAAATGACGACCGGAATACTGGGAATATAAATGACGACCAGGACACAGGGACACAACTACAAGGGGGGTGCCGGGGGGCACAGGGGGATATATAAATGACGACGGGGACACAGGGAATGTTTGATTAGCAATCAGCATCAACAAAGTTAAAGGGCAATCATTAGAATAATCAAGTATAGATCTGAATACGGATTGCTTTTCCCATGGACAATTTTATGTTGCATGTTCAAGAGTCGGTAAACCTAACAATCTATTTATATGCACAAACAATGGGACATGGAAGAATGTTGTATATTCTTAAGTTTTACGTAGTTAAATTGGACAGCGAAGAATGTTGTATATTCGCAAGTTTTATGTAGTTCAAAAAATATATATATTTATATCTATCTCAATTCACAGGTGGGACACAGGGACACAACTACAATGGCAGGTAACTAATATGGCGTGTAACGACTTACGCGTGCGGGGGGCTTGGGGGCGCGATGCCCCCCCCCCCCCCCCCGAGCCCCCCCCCCAACAGCTATATATCTATATATATAAAAATAAGTTGTCTGTGTGTCTGTCGAGTGACGTCAGGTGTGTCGACTGACGTCATTGTAAGGATTGAGCTGTATGCGTCATGAAATTGTGTGTCGACTGACGTCATGTTTGTCAACTGATGAAATTACAGACCGGGACACAAATGACGACCGGGACACGGGGATACAGGGAATATAAATGACAACCGGGAACCTCAAAGAGAAATTACAGACTGGGACACCGGGACACAGGGAATATAAATGACGACCGGGACACAGTGACAAAACTACAAAGGGGACGACGGGGGTACAGGGAAGATATATAAATGACGACCGGGACACAGGGATTGTTCGAAGAGAAATTACAGACCGGGACACCGGGACACAAATGACGACCGGGACGCTGGGACACAGGGAATATAAATGACGACCGAGACACAGGGACTATAAATAAGGACCGGGACAAAGGGACACATCGTTAAAATAATGAGGTATAGATCTGAATACGAATTGAAAATTTGTTTGTAGATCTATAAAATTTGCTAGTAGAAAATTTGCTAGTAAGATTTGCTAGTAGATATATAAAAGTACCAAAATTTGCTGGTAGACAGCAAATTCCAACAGCTAGTAGATATATATAAAAATAAGTTGTATGTGTGTCTTTCGATTAACGTCATGATTGTGTGTTGACTTACGTCATGTCTTGACGACTGACGAGATTACAGACCTCGACATCGGGACACAAATGACGACCGGGACACCGGGACATAGGGAATAAAAATGACGAAAGGGACACTCAAAGAGAAAGCTACCAGGAGACAAGGAATGTTCGATTAGCAATCACCATCAACAAAGCACCGGGACACAAATGACAACCGGGACGAAAATGATGACCGGGACACCGGGACACAGGGAATATAAATGACGACCTCGAAACTCAAAGAAAAAGTACAGACTGGGACACCGGGACACAAATGACGACCGGAATACTGGGAATATAAATGATGACCAGGACACAGGGACACAACTACAAGGGGGTGCCGGGGGGCACAGGGGGATATATAAATGACGACGGGGACACAGGGAATGTTTGATTAGCAATCAGCATCAACAAAGTTAAAGGGCAATCATTAGAATAATCAGGTATAGATCTGAATACGGATTGCTTTTCCCATGGACAATTTTATGTTGCATGTTCAAGAGTCGGTAAACCTAACAATCTATTTATATGCACAAACAATGGGACATGGAAGAATGTTGTATATTCTTAAGTTTTACGTAGTTAAATTGGACAGCGAAGAATGTTGTATATTCGCAAGTTTTATGTAGTTCAAAAAATATATATATTTATATCTATCTCAATTCACAGGTGGGACACAGGGACAACACTACAATGGCAGGCAACTAATATGGCGTGTAACGACTTACGTGCGCGGGGGGCTTGGGGGCGCGATGCACCCCCCCGAGCCCCCCCCCCCCCCAACAGCTATATATCTATATATATAAAAATAAGTTGTCTGTTTGTCTGTCGAGTGACGTCAGGTGTGTCGACCGACGTCATTGTAAGGATTGAGCTGTATGCGTCATGAAATTGTGTGTCGACTGACGTTATGTTTGTCAACTGATGAAATTACAGACCGGGACACAAATGACAACCGGGACACGGGGATACAGGGAATATAAATGACGACCGGGAACCTCAAAGAGAAATTACAGACTGGGACACCGGGACACAGGGAATATAAATGACGACCGGGACACAGTGACACAACTACAAAGGGGACGACGGGGGTACAGGGAAGATATATAAATGACGACCGGGACACAGGGATTGTTCGAAGAGAAATTACAGACCGGGACACCGGGACACAAATGACGACCGGGACGCTGGGACACAGGGAATATAAATGACGACCGAGACACAGGGACTATAAATAACGACCGGGACAAAGGGACAAATCGTTAAAATAATGAGGTATAGATCTGAATACGAATTGAAAATTTGTTTGTAGATCTATAAAATTTTCTAGTAGAAAATTTGCTAGTAAGATTTGCTAGTAGATATATAAAAGTACTAAAATTTGCTGGTAGACAGTAAATTCCAACAGCTAGTAGATATATATAAAAATAAGTTGTATGTGTGTCTGTCGATTAACGTCATGATTGTGTGTTGACTTACGTCATGTCTTGACGACTGACGAAATTACAGACCTCGACATCGGGACACAAATGACGACCGGGACACCGGGACATGGGAATAAAAATGACGAAAGGGACACTCAAAGAGAAAGTGACCAGGAGACAAGGAATGTTCGATTAGCAATCACCATCAACAAAGCACCGGGACACAAATGACAACCGGGACGAAAATGATGACCGAGACACCGGGACACAGGGAATATAAATGACGACCTAGACACTCAAAGAGAAAGTACAGACTGGGACACCGGGACACAAATGACGACCGGAATACTGGGAATATAAATGACGACCAGGACACAGGGACACAACTACAAGGGGGGTGCCGGGGGGCACAGGGGGATATATAAATGACGACGGGGACACAGGGAATGTTTGATTAGCAATCAGCATCAACAAAGTTAAAGGGCAATCATTAGAATAATCAGGTATAGATCTGAATACGGATTGCTTTTCCCATGGACAATTTTATGTTGCATGTTCAAGAGTCGGTAAACCTAACAATCTATTTATATGCACAAACAATGGGACATGGAAGAATGTTGTATATTCTTAAGTTTTACGTAGTTAAATTGGACAGCGAAGTATGTTGTATATTCGCAAGTTTTATGTAGTTCA
Organism: Artemia franciscana; assembly: GCF_032884065.1. Lineage (NCBI taxonomy): Eukaryota > Metazoa > Arthropoda > Branchiopoda > Anostraca > Artemiidae > Artemia > Artemia franciscana. Next base: position 60,525 of record NW_027063161.1, on the reverse strand, counting down.
AAAAATATATATATTTATATCTATCTCAATTCACAGGTGGGACACAGGGACACAACTACAATGGTAGGTAACTAATATGGCGTGTAACGACTTACGCGCGCGGGGGGCTTGGGGGCGCGATGCCCCCCCCGAGCCCCCCCCCCCCAACAGCTATATATCTATATATATAAAAATAAGTTGTCTGTGTGTCTGTCGAGTGACGTCAGGTGTGTCGACTGACGTCATTGTAGGGATTGAGCTGTATGCGTCATGAAATTGTGTGTCGACTGACGTCATGTTTGTCAACTGATGAAATTACAGACCGGGACACAAATGACGACCGGGACACGGGGATACAGGGAATATAAATGACGACCGGGAACCTCAAAGAGAAATTACAGACTGGGACACCGGGACACAGGGAATATAAATGACGACCGGGACACAGTGACACAACTACAAAGGGGACGACGGGGGTACAGGGAAGATATATAAATGACGACCGGGACACAGGGATTGTTCGAAGAGAAATTACAGACCGGGACACCGGGACACAAATGACGACCGGGACGCTGGGACACAGGGAATATAAATGACGACCGAGACACAGGGACTATAAATAACGACCGGGACAAAGGGACACATCGTTCAAATAATGAGGTATAGATCTGAATACGAATTGAAAATTTGTTTGTAGATCTATAAAATTTGCTAGTAGAAAATGTGCTAGTAAGATTTGCTAGTAGATACATAAAAGTACTAAAATTTGCTGGTAGACAGCAAATTCCAACAGCTAGTAGATATATATAAAAATAAGTTGTATGTGTGTCTGTCGATTAACGTCATGATTGTGTGTTGACTTACGTCATGTCTTGACGACTGACGAAATTACAGACCTCGACATCGGGACACAAATGACGACCGGGACACCGGGACATACGGAATAAAAATGACGAAAGGGACACTCAAAGAGAAAGCAACCAGGAGACAAGGAATGTTCGATTAGCAATCACCATCAACGAAGCACCGGGACACAAATGACAACCGGGACGAAAATGATGACCGGGACACCGGGACACAGGGAATATAAATGACGACCTCGACACTCAAAGAGAAAGTACAGACTGGGACACCGGACACAAATGACGACCGGAATACTGGGAATATAAATGACGACCAGGACACAGGGACACAACTACAAGGGGGGTGCCGGGGGCACAGGGGGATATATAAATGACGACGGGGACACAGGGAATGTTTGATTAGCAATCAGCATCAACAAAGCTAAAGGGCAATCATTAGAATAATCAGGTATAGATCTGAATACGGATTGCTTTTCCCATGGACAATTTTATGTTGCATGTTCAAGAGTCGGTAAACCTAACAATCTATTTATATGCACAAACAATGGGACATGGAAGAATGTTGTATATTCTTAAGTTTTACGTAGTTAAATTGGACAGCGAAGAATGTTGTATATTCGCAAGTTTTATGTAGTTCAAAAAATATATATATTTATATCTATCTCAATTCACAGGTGGGACACAGGGACATAACTACAATGGCAGGTAACTAATATGGCGTGTAACGACTTACGCGCGCGGGGGGCTTTTGGGCGCGATGCCCCCCCCCCAAGCCCCCCCCAACAGCTATATATCTATATATATAAAAATAAGTTGTCTGTGTGTCTGTCGAGTGACGTCAGGTGTGTCGACTGACGTCATTGTAATGATTGAGCTGTATGCGTCATGAAATTGTGTGTCGACTGACGTCATGTTTGTCAACTGATGAAATTACAGACCGGGACACAAATGACGACCGGGACACGGGGATACAGGGAATATAAATGACGACCGGGAACCTCAAAGAGAAATTACAGACTGGGACACCGGGACACAGGGAATATAAATGACGACCGGGACACAGTGACACAACTACAAAGGGGACGACGGGGGTAAAGGGAAGATATATAAATGTCGACCGGGACACAGAAATTGTTCGAAGAGAAATTACAGACCGGGACACCAGGACACAAATGACGACCGGGACGCTGGGACACAGGGAATATAAATGACGACCGAGACACAGGGACTATAAATAACGACCGGGACAAAGGGACACATCGTTAAAATAATGAGGTATAGATCTGAATACGAATTGAAAATTTGTTTGTAGATCTATAAAATTTGCTAGTAGAAAATTTGCTAGTAAGATTTGCTAGTAGATATATAAAAGTACTAAAATTTGCTGGTAGACAGCAAATTCCAACAGCTAGTAGATATATATAAAAATAAGTTGTATGTGTGTCTGTCGATTAACGTCATGATAGTGTGTTGACTTACGTCATGTCTTGACGACTGACGAAATTACAGACCTCGACATCGGGACACAAATGACGACCGGGACACCGGGACATAGGGAATAAAAATGACGAAAGGGACACTCAAAGAGAAAGCGACCAGGAGACAAGGAATGTTCGATTAGCAATCACCATCAACAAAGCACCGGGACACAAATGACAACCGGGACGAAAATGATGACCGGGACACAGGGAATATAAATGACGACCTCGACACTCAAAGAGAAAGTACAGACTGGGACACCGGGACACAAATGACGACCGGAATACTGGGAATATAAATGACGACCAGGACACAGGGAAACAACTACAAGGGGGGTGCCGGGGGGCACAGGGGGATATATAAATGACAACGGGGACACAGGGAATGTTTGATTAGCAATCAGCATCAACAAAGTTAAAAGGCAATCATTAGAATAATCAGGTATAGATCTGAATACGGATTGCTTTTCCCATGGACAATTTTATGTTGCATGTTCAAGAGTCGGTAAACCTAACAATCTATTTATATGCACAAACAATGGGACATGGAAGAATGTTGTATATTCTTAAGTTTTACGTAGTTAAATTGGACAGCGAAGAATGTTGTATATTCGCAAGTTTTATGTAGTTCAAAAAATATATATATTTATATCTATCTCAATTCACAGGTGGGACACAGGGACACAACTACAATGGCAGGTAACTAATATGGCGTGTAACGACTTACGCGCGCAGGGGGCTTGGGGGCGCGATGCCCCCCCCCCGAGCCAAACCCCCCGAGAACCCCCCCAACAGCTATATATCTATATATATAAAAATAAGTTGTCTGTGTGTCTGTCGAGTGACGTCAGGTGTGTCGACTGACGTCATTGTAAGGATTGAGCTGTATGCGTCATGAAATTGTGTGTCGACTGACGTCATGTTTGTCAACTGATGAAATTACAGACCGGGACACAAATGACGACCGGTACATGGGGATACAGGGAATATAAATGACGACCGGGAACCTCAAAGAGAAATTACAGACTGGGACACCGGGACACAGGGAATATAAATGACGACCGGGACACAGTGACACAACTACAAAGGGGACGACGGGGGTACAGGGAAGATATATAAATGACGACCGGGACACAGGGATTGTTCGAAGAGAAATTACAGACCGGGACACCGGGACACAAATGACGACCAGGACGCTGGGACACAGGGAATATAAATGACGACCGAGACAAAAGGACTATAAATAACGACCGGGACAAAGGGACACATCGTTAAAATAATGAGGTATAGATCTGAATACGAATTGAAAATTTGTTTGTAGATCTATAAAATTTGCTAGTAGAAAATTTGCTAGTAAGATTTGCTAGTAGATATATAAAAGTACTAAAATTTGCTGGTAGACAGCAAATTCCAACAGCTAGTAGATATATATAAAAATAAGTCGTATGTGTGTCTGTCGATTAACGTCATGATTGTGTTGACTTACGTCATGTCTTGACGACTGACGAAATTGCAGACCTCGACATCGGGACACAAATGACGACCGGGACACCGGGACATAGGGAATAAAAATGACGAAAGGGACACTAAAAGAGAAAGCGACCAGGAGACAAGGAATGTTCGATTAGCAATCACCATCAACAAAGCACCGGGACACAAATGACAACCGGGACGAAAATGATGACCGGGACACCGGGACACAGGGAATATAAATGACGACCTCGACACTCAAAAAGAAAGTACAGACTGGGACACAACTACAATGGCAGGTAACTAATATGGCGTGTAACGACTTACGCGCGCAGGGGGCTTGGGGGCGCGATGCCCCCCCCCCGAGCCAAACCCCCCGAGAACCCCCCCAACAGCTATATATCTATATATATAAAAATAAGTTGTCTGTGTGTTTGTCGATTGACGTCAGGTGTGTCGACTGACGTCATTGTAAGGATTGAGCTGTATGCGTCATGAAATTGTGTGTCGACTGACGTCATGTTTGTCAACTGATGAAATTACAGACCGGGACACAAATGACGACCGGGACACGGGGATACAGGAAATATAAATGACGACCGGGAACCTCAAAGAGAAATTACAGACTGGGACACCGGGACACAGGGAATATAAATGACGACCGGGACACAGTGACACAACTACAAAGAGGACGACGGGGGTACAGGGAAGATATATAAATGACGACCGGGACACAGGGATTGTTCGAAGAGAAATTACAGACCGGGACACCGGGACACAAATGACGACCGGGACGCTGGGACACAGGGAATATAAATGACGACCGAGACACAGGGACTATAAATAACGACCGGGACAAAGGGACACATCGTTAAAATAATGAGGTATAGATCTGAATACGAATTGAAAATTTGTTTGTAGATCTATAAAATTTGCTAGTAGAAAATTTGCTAGTAAGATTTGCTAGTAGATATTTAAAAGTACTAAAATTTGCTGGTAGACAGCAAATTCCAACAGCTAGTAGATATATATAAAAATAAGTTGTATGTGTGTCTGTCGATTAACGTCATGATTGTGTGTTGACTTACGTCATGTCTTGACGACTGACGAAATTACAGACCTCGACATCGGGACACAAATGACGACCGGGACACCGGGACATAGGGAATAAAAATGACGAAAGGGACACTCAATGAGAAAGCGACCGGGAGACAAGGAATGTTCGATTTGCAATCACCATCAACAAAGCACCGGGACACAAATGACAACCGGGACGAAAATGATGACCGGGACACAGGGAATATAAATGACGACCTCGACACTCAAAGAGAAAGTACAGACTGGGACACCGGGACACAAATGACGACCGGAATACTGGGAATATAAATGACGACCAGGACACAGGGACACAACTACAAGGGGGGTGCCGGGGGGCACATGGGGATATATAAATGACGACGGGGACACAGGGAATGTTTGATTAGCAATCAGCATCAACAAAGTTAAAGGGCAATCATTAGAATAATCAGGTATAGATCTGAATACGGATTGCTTTTCCCATGGACAATTTTATGTTGCATGTTCAAGAGTCGGTAAACATAACAATCTATTTATATGCACAATCAATGGGACATGGAAGGATGTTGTATATCCTTAAGTTTTACGTAGTTAAATTGGACAGCGAAGAATGTTGTATATTCGCAAGTTTTATGTAGTTCAAAAAATATATATATTTATATCTATCTCAATTCACAGGTGGGACACAGGGACACAACTACAATAACAGGTAACTAATATGGCGTGTAACGACTTACGCGCGCGGGGGGCTTGGGGGCGCGATGCCCCCCCCCCCGAGCCCCCCCCCCCAACAGCTATATATCTATATATATAAAAATAAGTTGTCTGTGTGTCTGTCGAGTGACGTCAGGTGTGTCGACTGACGTCATTGTAAGGATTGAGCTGTATGCGTCATGAAATTGTGTGTCGACTGACGTCATGTTTGTCAAAAGATGAAATTACAGACCGGGAAACAAATGACGACCGGGACACGGGGATACAGGGAATATAAATGACGACCGGGAACCTCAAAGAGAAATTACAGACTGGGACACCGGGAGACAGGGAATATAAATGACGACCGGGACACAGTGACACAACTACAAAGGGGACGGCGGGGGTACAGGGAAGATATATAAATGACGACCAGGACACAGGGATTGTTCGAAGAGAAATTATAGACCGGGACACCGGGACACAAATGACGACCGGGACGCTGGGACACAGGGAATATAAATGACGACCGAGACACAGGGACTATAAATAACGACCGGGACAAAGGGACACATCGTTAAAATAATGAGGTATAGATCTGAATACGAATTGAAAATTTGTTTGTAGATCTATAAAATTTGCTAGTAGAAAATTTGCTAGTAAGATTTGCTAGTAGATATATAAAAGTACTAAAATATGCTGGTAGACAGCAAATTCCAACAGCTAGTAGATATATATAAAAATAAGTTGTATGTGTGTCTGTCGATTAACGTCATGATTGTGTGTTGACTTACGTCTTGTCTTGACGACTGACGAAATTACAGACCTCGACATCGGGACACAAATGACGACCGGGACACCGGGACATAGGGAATAAAAATGACGAAAGGGACACTCAAAGAGAAAGCGACCAGGAGACAAGGACTGTTCGATTAGCAATCACCATCAACAAAGCACCGGGACACAAATGACAACCGGGACGAAGATGATGACCGGGACACCGGGACACAGGGAATATAAATGACGACCTCGACACTCAAAGAGAAAGTACAGACTGGGACACCGGGACACAAATGACGACCGGAATACTGGCAATATAAATGACGACCAGGACACAGGGACACAACTACAAGGGGGATGCCGGGGGGCACAGGGGGATATATAAATGACGACGGGGACTGAGGGAATGTTTGATTAGCAATCAGCATCAACAAAGTTAAAGGGCAATCATTAGAATAATCAGGTATAGATCTGAATACGGATTGCTTTTCCCATGGACAATTTTATGTTGCATGTTCAAGAGTCGGTAAACCTAACAATCTTTTTATATGCACAAACAATGGGACATGGAAGAATGTTGTATATTCTTAAGTTTTACGTAGTTAAATTGGACAGCGAAGAATGTTGTATATTCGCAAGTTTTATGTAGTTCAAAAAATATATATATTTATATCTATCTCAATTCACAGGTGGGACACAGGGACACAACTACAATGGCAGGTAACTAATATGGCGTGTAACGACTTACGCGCGCGGGGGGCTTGGGGGCGCGATGCCCCCCCGAGCCCCCCCCCCCCAACAGCTAGATATATAAATGACGACCGTGACACAGGGAATATAAATGACGACCTCAACACTCAAAGAGAAAGTACAGACTGGGACACCGGGACACAAATGACGACCGGAATACTGGGAATATAAATGACGACCAGGACACAGGGACACAACTACAAGGGGGTGCCGGGGGGCACAGGGGGATATATAAATGACGACGGGGACACAGGGAATGTTTGATTAGCAATCAGCATCAACAAAGTTAAAGGGCAATCATTAGAATAATCAGGTATAGATCTGAATACGGATTGCTTTTCCCATGGAAAATTTTATGTTGCATGTTCAAGAGTCGGTAAACCTAACAATCTATTTATATGCACAAACAATGGGACATGGAAGAATGTTGTATATTCTTAAGTTTTACGTAGTTAAATTGGACAGCGAAGAATGTTGTATATTCGCAAGTTTTATGTAGTTCAAAAAATATATATATTTATATCTATCTCAATTCACAGGTGGGACACAGGGACACAACTACAATGGCAGGTAACTAATATGGCGTGTAACGACTTACGCGCGCGGGGGGCTTGGGGGCGCGATGCCCCCCCCCCCCGAGCCCCCCCCCCAACAGCTATATATCTATATATATAAAAAAAAGTTGTCTGTGTGTCTGTCGAGTGACGTAAGGTGTGTCGACTGACGTCATTGTAACGATTGAGCTGTATGCGTCATGAAATTGTGTGTCGACTGACGTCATGTTTGTCAACTGATGAAATTACAGACCGGGACACAAATGACGACCGTGACACAGGGATTGTTCGAAGAGAAATTAGAGACCGGGACACTGGGACACAAATGACGACCGGGACGCTGGGACACAGGGAATATAAATGACGACCGGGACAAAGGGACACATCGTTAAAATAATGAGGTATAGATCTGAATACGAATTGAAAATTTGTTTGTAGATCTATAAAATTTGCTAGTAGAAAATTTGCAAGTAAGATTTGCTAGTAGATATATAAAAGTACTAAAATTTGCTGGTAGACAGCAAATTCCAACAGCTAGTAGATATATATAAAAATAAGTTGTATGTGTGTTTGTCGATTAACGTCATGATTGTGTGTTGACTTACGTCATGTCTTGACGACTGAAGAAATTACAGACCTCGACATCGGGACACAAATGACGACCGGGACACCGGGACATAGGGAATAAAAATGACGAAATGGACACTCAAAGAGAAAGTGACCAGGAGACAAGGAATGTTCGATTAGCAATCACCATCAACAAAGCACCGGTACACAAATGACAACCGGGACGAAAATGATGACCGGGACACAGGGAATATAAATGACGACCTCGACACTCAAAGAGAAAGTACAGACTGGGACACCGGGACACAAATGACGACCGGAATACTGGGAATATAAATGACGACCAGGACACAGGGACACAACTACAAGGGGGGTGCCGGGGGGCACATGGGGATATATAAATGACGACGGGGACACAGGGAATGTTTGATTAGCAATCAGCATCAACAAAGTTAAAGGGCAATCATTAGAATAATCAGGTATAGATCTGAATACGGATTGCTTTTCCCATGGACAATTTTATGTTGCATGTTCAAGAGTCGGTAAACATAACAATCTATTTATATGCACAATCAATGGGACATGGAAGAATGTTGTATATCCTTAAGTTTTACGTAGTTAAATTGGACAGCGAAGAATGTTGTATATTCGCAAGTTTTATGTAGTTCAAAAAATATATATATTTATATCTATCTCAATTCACAGGTGGGACACAGGGACACAACTACAATAACAGGTAACTAATATGGCGTGTAACGACTTACGTGCGTGGAAGGCTTTGGGGCGCGATGCCCCCCCCCCCCCCCGAGCCCCCCCCCCAACAGCTATATATCTATATATATAAAAATAAGTTGTCTGTGTGTCTGTCGAGTGACGTAAGGTGTGTCGACTGACGTCATTGTAACGATTGAGCTGTATGCGTCATGAAATTGTGTGTCGACTGACGTCATGTTTGTCAACTGATGAAATTACAGACCGGGACACAAATGACGACCGGGACACGGGGATACAGGGAATATAAATGACGACCGGGAACCTCAAAGAGAAATTACAGACTGGGACACCAGGACACAGGGAATATAAATGACGACCGGGACACAGTGACACAACTACAAAGGGGACGATGGGGGTACAGGGAAGATATATAAATGACGACCGGAACACAGGGATTGTTCGAAGAGGAATTACAGACCGGGACACCGGGACACAAATGACGACCGGGACGCTGGGACACAGGGAATATAAATCACGACCGAGACACAGGGACTATAAATAACGACCGGGACAAAGGGACACATCGTTAAAATAATGAGGTATAGATCTGAATACGAATTGAAAATTTGTTTGTAGATCTATAAAATTTGCTAGTAGAAAATTTGCTAGTAAGATTTGCTAGTAGATATATAAAAGTACTAAAATTTGCTGGTAGACAGCAAATTCCAACAGCTAGTAGATATATATAAAAATAAGTTGTATGTGTGTCTGTCGATTAACGTCATGATTGTGTGTTGACTTACGTCATGTCTTGACGACTGACGAAATTACAGACCTCGACATCGGGACACAAATGACGACCGGGACATAGTGAATAAAAATGACGAAAGGGACACTCAAAGAGAAAGCAACCAGGAGACAAGGAATGTTCGATTAGAAATCACCATCAACAAAGCACCGGGACACAAATGACAACCGGGACGAAAATGATGACCGGGACACCGGGACACAGGGAATATAAATGACGACATCAACACTCAAAGAGAAAGTACAGACTGGGACACCGGGACACAAATGACGACCGGAAAACTGGGAATATAAATGACGACCAGGACACAGGGACACAACTACAAGGGGGGTGCCGGGGGGCACAGGGGGATATATAAATGACGACGGGGACACAGGGAATGTTTGATTAGCAATCAGCATCAACAAAGTTAAAGGGCAATCATTAGAATAATCAGGTATAGATCTGAATACGGATTGCTTTTCCCATGGACAATTTTATGTTGCATGTTCAAGAGTCGGTAAACCTAACAATCTATTTATATGCACAAACAATGGGACATGGAAGAATGTTGTATATTCTTAAGTTTTACGTAGTTAAATTGGACAGCGAAGAATGTTGTATATTCGCAAGTTTTATGCAGTTCAAAAAATATATATATTTATATCTATCTCAATTCACAGGTGGGACACAGGGACACAACTACAATGGCAGGTAACTAATATGGCGTGTAACGACTTACGCGCGCGGGGGGCTTGGGGGCACGATGCCCCCAAGATTTGCTAGAAAGGATTTGCTAGTAGATAGTAAGATTTGCTAGTAGATATATAAAAGTACTAAAATTTGCTGGTAGACAGCAAATTCCAACAGCTAGTAGATATATATAAAATAAGTTGTAATAGTAGATAGACTAGCTAGAATCAAACTTTCTATTGTATAAGATATTATTGTCTATTAAATAGACAATAATATCGGCCACTGCGCGTCTTTTCTAAAATGACGTCTTGCATATGACTCTTGCTTACTAGATTCATAGCTGAAAATTTTTTATTTTTTTTTCTAATGACTTTAAAAGTCATTTATTAAACGGAGTCATATGCAAGACGTCATTTTAGAAAAGACGCGCAGTGGCCGATATTATTGTCTATTTCTACCGATATTATATTCTTGCATATGACTCATAGAAATAGTAGATAGACTAGCTAGAATCAAACTTTCACTGCTGAATCTATTAAAAGTTTTATTGATTCTAGCTAGTCTATCTACTATTGATTCTAGCTGGTCTAGAATCAATAGTAAGTTTTTAAAATCAATTAGAATACAAGAAAGTTTAATAAAACTCATAGAAATAAAATTTTATAAAACTTTGATTCTGGACATTTTCCTCTAGGCCTCTAGGTGGCCGATATTCAAATAGATTTAATAGATTCAGCAGTGAAAGTTTGATTCTAGATTCAAATAGATTTCTAAAATGACGTCTTGCATATGACTCATAGAAATAGTAGATAGACTAGCTAGAATCAAACTTTCACTGCTGAATCTATTAAAAGTTTTAATAGATTCTAAAATGACGTCTTGCATATGACTCATAGAAAACTTATTATCTCTATCTATTCTATTCTATCTATCTACTCTAAGTATTCTTAGAAACTTATCAAACTTTCACTGCTGAATCTATTAAAAGTTTTGAATCTTTAAGAATCAAAAGTTTTGAATCTATTAAAACTTTTAATAGATTCAGCAGTGAAAGTTTGATTCTAGCCAGTCTATCTACTATTTCTATGAGTCATATGCAAGACGTCATTTTAGAAAAGACGCGCAGTGGCCGATATTATTGTCTATTTCTACCGATATTATATTCTTGCATATGACTCATAGAAATAGTACTACAATATTTTACTACAAAGACTCATAGAAATAGTAGATAGACTAGCTAGAATCAAACTTTCAGTGTTTCTAGTGAAGGCTTGCGGCCTTGTGCAAAATATTTTCCTCTAGGCCTCTAGGTGGCCGATATTCAAATAGATTTAATAGACTCAGCAGTGAAAGTTTGATTCTAGCTAGTCTATCTACTATTTCTATGAGTTTTATTTGTCTATTCTAGCTAGTCTATCTACTATTTATGTTATGAATGAAATGAAAGGTCTTGCATACAAGAGTAGATAGATTTCTTAAACGGAGTAGAAATAGAAATAGACAATAATATCGGCCACTGCGCGTCTTTTCTAAAATGACGTCTTGCATATGACTCATAGAAATAGTAGATAGACTAGCTAGAATAGACAAATAAAATTCATAGAAATAGTAGATAGACTAGCTAGAATCAAACTCTCTACTATTCCTATATACAAGATATTATTGTCTATTAAATAGACAATAATATCGGCCACTGCGTGTCTTTTCTAAAATGACGTCTTGCATATGACTCATAGAAATAGTAGATAGACTAGCTAGAATCGAACTTTCTTGTATTCTAATTGATTTTAAAAACTTACTATTGATTCTAGACCAGCTAGAATCAATAGTAGATAGACTAGCTAGAATCAATAAAACTTTTAATAGATTCAGCAGTGAAAGTTTGATTCTATTTCTATGAGTCATACGCATATTCTCATATGCAAGTCCTTGTGCAAAATATTTTGATTCTAGCTAGTCTATCTACTTTTTCTATGAGTCATATGCAAGACGTCATTTAGAAAAGACTTTTTCACTATTCAATAAATAGATTCAAATCTATTTGAATCTAGAATCAAACTTTCTGTTTGATTCTAATAGAATCAATAGAATAGCACTAGTTCGTATGTGACGTCTTGCATATGGTTCTAGAATTCTAATCTATTGATTCTAGACCAGCTAGAATCAATAGTAGATAGACTAGCAAGAATCAATAAAACTTTTAATAGATTCAGCAGTGAAAGTTTGATTCTATTTCTATGAGTCATACGCATATTCTCATATGCAAGTCTATAACTCTGACCTAGTAAGCAAATCCACAAACACCGCCCCGTTTCATAAAACTTCAATAAAACTTTTAATAGATTCAGCAGTGAAAGTTTGATTCTAGCTAGTCTATCTACTATTTCTATGAGTCATATGCAAGACAATAATATCGTAGAAATAGACAATAATATCGGCCACTGCGCGTCTTTTCTAAAATGACGTCTTGCATATGACTCATAGAAATAGTAGATAGACTAGATCTCATCTAGAGATCTAGATGAGTAGATCTCTGACCTAGTAAGCAAATCCACGAACAGGAATAGTAGAAATTGATAAGAAATAGTAGATAGACTAGCTAGAATCAAACTTTCTTGTATTCTAATTGATTTTATTGTATAAGATATTATTGTCTATTAAATAGACAATAATATCGGCCACTGCGCGTCTTTTCTAAAATGACGTCTTGCATATGACTCTTGCTTACTAGATTCATAGCTGAAAAAAAATTTTTTTTTTTCTAATGACTTTAAAAGTCATTTATTAAACGGAGTCATATGCAAGACGTCATTTTAGAAAAGACGCGCAGTGGCCGATATTATTGTCTATTTCTACCGATATTATATTCTTGCATATGACTCATAGAAATAGTAGATAGACTAGCTAGAATCAAACTTTCACTGCTGAATCTATTAAAAGTTTTATTGATTCTAGCTAGTCTATCTACTATTGATTCTAGCTGGTCTAGAATCAATAGTAAGTTTTTAAAATCAATTAGAATACAAGAAAGTTTAATAAAACTCATAGAAATAAAATTTTATAAAACTTTGATTCTGGACATTTTCCTCTAGGCCTCTAGGTGGCCGATATTCAAATAGATTTAATAGATTCAGCAGTGAAAGTTTGATTCTAGATTCAAATAGATTTCTAAAATGACGTCTTGCATATGACTCATAGAAATAGTAGATAGACTAGCTATAATCAAACTATCACTGCTGAATCTATTAAAAGTTTTAATGGATTCTAAAATGACGTCTTGCATATGACTCATAGAAAACTTATTATCTCTATCTATTCTATTCTATCTATCTACTCTAAGTATTCTTAGAAACTTATCAAACTATCACTGCTGAATCTATTAAAAGTTTTGAATCTTTAAGAATTAAAAGTTTTGAATCTATTAAAACTTTTAATAGATTCAGCAGTGAAAGTTTGATTCTAGCTAGTCTATCTACTATTTCTATGAGTCATATGCAAGACGTCATTTTAGAAAAGACGCGCAGTGGGCGATATTATTGTCTATTTCTACCGATATTATATTCTTGCATATGACTCATAGAAATAGTACTACAATATTTTACTACAAAGACTCATAGAAATAGTAGATAGACTAGTTAGAATCAAACTTTCACTGTTTCTAGTGAAGGCTTGCGGCCTTGTGCAAAATATTTTCCTCTAGGCCTCTAGGTGGCCGATATTCAAATAGATTTAATAGATTCAGCAGTGAAAGTTTGATTCTAGCTAGTCTATCTACTATTTCTATGAGTTTTATTTGTCTATTCTAGCTAGTCTATCTACTTTTTATGTTATGAATGAAATGAAAGGTCTTGCATACAAGAGTAGATAGATTTATTAAACGGAGTAGAAATAGAAATAGATAATAATATCGGCCACAGCGCGTCTTTTCTAAAATGACGTCTTGCATATGACTCATAGAAATAGTAGATAGACTAGCTAGAATAGACAAATAAAACTCATAGAAATAGTAGATAGACTAGCTAGAATCAAACTATCTACTATTCCGATATACAAGATATTATTGTCTATTATATAGACAATAATATCGGCCAATGCGCGTCTTTTCTAAAATGACGTCTTGCATATGACTCATAAAAATAGTAGATAGACTAGCTAGAATCAAACTTTCTTGTATTCTAATTGATTTTAAGAACTTACTATTGATTCTAGACCAGCTAGAATCAATAGTAGATAGACTAGCTAGAATCAATAAAACTTTTAATAGATTCAGCAGTGAAATTTTGATTCTATTTCTATGAGTCATACGCATATTCTCATATGCAAGTCCTTGTGCAAAATATTTTGATTCTAGCTAGTCTATCTACTATTTCTATGAGTCATATGCAAGACGTCATTTTAGAAAAGACTTTTTCACTATTCAATAAATAGATTCAAATCTATTTGAATCTAGAATCAAACTTTCTCTTTGATTCTAATAGAATCAATAGAATAGCACTAGTTCGTATGTGACGTCTTGCATATGGTTTTAGAATTCTAATCTATTGATTCTAGACCAGCTAGAATCAATAGTAGATAGACTAGCAAGAATCAATAAAACTTTTAATAGATTCAGCAGTGAAAGTTTGATTCTATTTCTATGAGTCATACGCATATTCTCATATGCAAGTCCATAACTCTGACCTAGTAAGCAAATCCACGAACACCGCCCCGTTTAATAAAACTTCAATAAAACTTTTAATAGATTCAGCAGTGAAAGTTTGATTCTAGCTAGTCTATCTACTATTTCTATGAGTCATATGCAAGACAATAATATTGTAGAAATAGACAATAATATCGGCCACTGGGCGTCTTTTCTAAAATGACGTCTTGCATATGACTCATAGAAATAGTAGATAGACTAGATCTCATCTAGAGATCTAGATGAGTAGATCTCTGACCTAGTAAGCAAATCCACGAACAGAAATAGTAGAAATTGATAAGAAATAGTAGATAGACTAGCTAGAATCAAACTTTCTTGTAATCTAATTGATTTTATTGTATGAGATATTATTGTCTATTAAATAGACAATAATATCGGCCACTGCGCGTCTTTTCTAAAATGACGTCTTGCATATGACTCTTGCTTACTAGATTCATAGCTGAAAAAATTTTATTTTTTTTTCTAATGACTTTAAAAGTCATTTATTAAACAGAGTCATATGCAAGACGTCATTTTAGAAAAGACGCGCAGTGGCCGATATTATTGTCTATTTCTACCGATATTATATTCTTGCATATGACTCATAGAAATAGTAGATAGACTAGCTAGAATCAAACTTTCACTGCTGAATCTATTAAAAGTTTTATTGATTCTAGCTAGTCTATCTACTATTGATTCTAGCTGGTCTAGAATCAATAGTAAGTTTTTAAAATCAATTAGAATACAAGAAAGTTTAATAAAACTCATAGAAATAAAATTTTATAAAACCTTGATTCTGGACATTTTCCTCTAGGCCTCTAGGTGGCCGATATTCAAATAGATTTAATAGATTCAGCAGTGAAAGTTTGATTCTAGATTCAAATAGATTTCTAAAATGACGTCTTGCATATGACGCATAGAAATAGTAGATAGACTAGCTAGAATCAAACTTTCACTGCTGAATCTATTAAAAGTTTTAATAGATTCTAAAATGACGTCTTGCATATGACTCATAGAAAACTTATTATCTCTATCTATTCTATTCTATCTATCTACTCTA
>NW_027063161.1:22940-44279 GCF_032884065.1 Artemia franciscana | reverse complement strand
GGACACAGGGAATATAAATGACGACCTCAACACTCAAAGAGAAAGTACAGACTGGGACACCGGGACACAAATGACGACCGGAATACTGGGAATATAAATGACGACCAGGACACAGGGACACAACTACAAGGGGGTGCCGGGGGGCACAGGGGGATATATAAATGACGACGGGGACACAGGGAATGTTTGATTAGCAATCAGCATCAACAAAGTTAAAGGGCAATCATTAGAATAATCAGGTATAGATCTGAATACGGATTGCTTTTCCCATGGAAAATTTTATGTTGCATGTTCAAGAGTCGGTAAACCTAACAATCTATTTATATGCACAAACAATGGGACATGGAAGAATGTTGTATATTCTTAAGTTTTACGTAGTTAAATTGGACAGCGAAGAATGTTGTATATTCGCAAGTTTTATGTAGTTCAAAAAATATATATATTTATATCTATCTCAATTCACAGGTGGGACACAGGGACACAACTACAATGGCAGGTAACTAATATGGCGTGTAACGACTTACGCGCGCGGGGGGCTTGGGGGCGCGATGCCCCCCCCCCGAGCCCCCCCCAACAGCTATATATCTATATATATAAAAAAAAGTTGTCTGTGTGTCTGTCGAGTGACGTCAGGTGTGTCGACTGACGTCATTGTAAGGATTGAGCTGTATGCGTCATGAAATTGTGTGTCGACTGACGTCATGTTTGTCAAAAGATGAAATTACAGACCGGGAAACAAATGACGACCGGGACACGGGGATACAGGGAATATAAATGACGACCGGGAACCTCAAAGAGAAATTACAAACTGGGACACCGGGAGACAGGGAATATAAATGACGACCGGGACACAGTGACACAACTACAAAGGGGACGGCGGGGGTACAGGGAAGATATATAAATGACGACCAGGACACAGGGATTGTTCGAAGAGAAATTATAGACCGGGACACCGGGACACAAATGACGACCGGGACGCTGGGACACAGGGAATATAAATGACGACCGAGACACAGGGACTATAAATAACGACCGGGACAAAGGGACACATCGTTAAAATAATGAGGTATAGATCTGAATACGAATTGAAAATTTGTTTGTAGATCTATAAAATTTGCTAGTAGAAAATTTGCTAGTAAGATTTGCTAGTAGATATATAAAAGTACTAAAATTTGCTGGTAGACAGCAAATTCCAACAGCTAGTAGATATATATAAAAATAAGTTGTATGTGTGTCTGTCGATTAACGTCATGATTGTGTGTTGACTTACGTCATGTCTTGACGACTGACGAAATTACAGACCTCGACATCGGGACACAAATGACGACCGGGACACCGGGACATAGGGAATAAAAATGACGAAAGGGACACTTAAAGAGAAAGCGACCAGGAGACAAGGACTGTTCGATTAGCAATCACCATCAACAAAGCACCGGGACACAAATGACAACCGGGACGAAGATGATGACCGGGACACCGGGACACAGGGAATATAAATGACGACCTCGACACTCAAAGAGAAAGTACAGACTGGGACACCGGGACACAAATGACGACCGGAATACTGGCAATATAAATGACGACCAGGACACAGGGACACAACTACAAGGGGGATGCCGGGGGGCACAGGGGGATATATAAATGACGACGGGGACTGAGGGAATGTTTGATTAGCAATCAGCATCAACAAAGTTAAAGGGCAATCATTAGAATAATCAGGTATAGATCTGAATACGGATTGCTTTTCCCATGGACAATTTTATGTTGCATGTTCAAGAGTCGGTAAACCTAACAATCTATTTATATGCACAAACAATGGGACATGGAAGAATGTTGTATATTCTTAAGTTTTACGTAGTTAAATTGGACAGCGAAGAATGTTGTATATTCGCAAGTTTTATGTAGTTCAAAAAATATATATATTTATATCTATCTCAATTCACAGGTGGGACACAGGGACACAACTACAATGGCAGGTAACTAATATGGCGTGTAACGACTTACGCGCGCGGGGGGCTTGGGGGCGCGATGCCCCCCTGAGGCCCCCCCCCAACAGCTATATATCTATATATATAAAAATAAGTTGTCTGTGTGTCTGTCGAGTGACGTCAGGTGTGTCGACTGACGTCATTGTAAGGATTGAGCTGTATGCGTCATGAAATTGTGTGTCGACTGACATCATGTTTGTCAACTGATGAAATTACAGACCGGGAAACAAATGACGACCGGTACATGGGGATACAGGGAATATAAATGACGACCGGGAACCTCAAAGAGAAATTACAGACTGGGACACCGGGACACAGGGAATATAAATGACGACCGGGACACAGTGACACAACTACAAAGGGGACGACGGGGGTACAGGGAAGATATATAAATGATGACCGGGACACAGGGATTGTTCGAAGAGAAATTACAGACCAGGACACCGGGACACAAATGACGACCGGGACGAAGGGATACATCGTTAAAATAACGAGGTATAGATCTGAATACGAATTGAAAATTTGTTTGTAGATCTATAAAATTTGCTAGTAGAAAATTTGCTAGTAAGATTTGCTAGTAGATATATAAAAGTACTAAAATTTGCTGGTAGACAGCAAATTCCAACAGCTAGTAGATATATATAAAAATAAGTTGTATGTGTGTCTGTCGATTAACGTCATGATTGTGTGTTGACTTAAGTCATGTCTTGACGACTGACGAAATTACAGACCTCGACATCGGGACACAAATGACGACCGGGACACCGAAACATAGGGAATAAAAATGACGAAAGGGACAATCAAAGAGAAAGCGACCAGGAGACAAGGAATGTTCGATTAGCAATCACCATCAACAAAGCACCGGGACACAAATGACAACCGGGACGAAAATTATGACCGGGACACCGGGACACAGGGGATATAAATGACGACCTCGACACTCAAAGAGAAAGTACAGACTGGGACACCAGGACACAAATGACGACCGGAATACTGGGAATATAAATGACGACCAGGACACAGGGACACAACTACAAGGGGGGTGCCGGGGGGCACAGGGGGATATATAAATGACGACGGGGACATAGGGAATGTTTGATTAGCAATCAGCATCAACAAAGTTAAAGGGCAATCATTAGAATAATCAGGTATAGATCTGAATACGGATTGCTTTTCCCATGGACAATTTTATGTTGCATGTTCAAGAGTCGGTAAACCTAACAAACTATTTATATGCACAAACAATGGGACATGGAAGAATGTTGTATATTCTTAAGTTTTACGTAGTTAAATTGGACAGCGAAGAATGTTGTATATTCGCAAGTTTTATGTAGTTCAAAAAAAATATATATTTATATCTATCTCAATTCACAGGTGGGACACAGGGACACAACTACAATGGCAGGTGACTAATATGGCGTGTAACGACTTACGCGCGCGGGGAGCTTGGGGGCGCGATGCCCCCCCGAGCCCCCCCCCAACAGCTATATATCTATATATATATAAATAAGTTGTCTGTGTGTCTGTCGAGTGACGTCAGGTGTGTCGGCTGACGTCATTGTAACGATTGAGCTGTATGCGTCATGAAATTGTGTGTCGACTGATGTCATGTTTGTCAACTGATGAAATTACAGACCGGGACACAAATGACGACCGGGACACGGGGATACAGGGAATATAAATGACGACCGGGAACCACAAAGAGAAATTACAGACTGGGACACCGGGACACAGGGAATATAAATGACGACCGGGACACAGTGACACAACTACAAAGGGGACGACGGGGGTACAGGGAAGATATATAAATGACGACCGGGACACAGGGATTGTTCGAAGAGAAATTACAGACCGGGACACCGGGACACAAATGACGACCGGGACGCTGGGACACAGGGAATATAAATGACGACCGAGACACAGGGACTATAAATAACGACCGGGACAAAGGGACACATCGTTAAAATAATGAGGTATAGATCTGAATACGAATTGAAAATTTGTTTGTAGATCTATAAAATTTGCTAGTAGAAAATTTGCTAGTAAGATTTGCTAGTAGATATATAAAAGTACTAAAATATGCTGGTAGACAGCAAATTCCAACAGCTAGTAGATATATAAAAAAATAAGTTGTATGTGTGTCTGTCGATTAACGTCATGATTGTGTGTCGACTTACGTCATGTCTTGACGACTGACGAAATTACAGACCTCGACATCGGGACACAAATGACGACCGGGACACCGGGACATAGGGAATTAAAATGACGAAAGGGACACTCAAAGAGAAAGCGACCAGGAGACAAGGAATGTTCGATTAGCAATCACCATCAACAAAGCACCGGGACACAAATGACAACCGGGACAAAAATGATGACCGGGACACCGGGACACAGGGAATATAAATGACGACCTCGACACTCAAAGAGAAAGTACAGACTGGACGTCATGTTTGTCAACTGATGAAATTACAGACCGGGACACAAATGACGACCGGGACACGGGGATACAGGGAATATAAATGACGACCGGGACACAGGGACTATAAATAGCGACCGGGGCAAAGGGACACATCGTTAAAATAATGAGGTATAGATCTGAATACGAATTGAAAATTTGTTTGTAGATCTTTAATATTTGCTAGTAGAAAATTTGCTACTAAGATTTGCTAGTAGATATATAAAAGTACTAAAATTTGCTGGTAGACAGCAAATTCCAACAGCTTGTAGATATATATAAAAATAAGTTGTATGTGTGTCTGTCGATTAACTTCATGATTGTGTATTGACTTACGTCATGTCTTGACGACTGACGAAATTACAGACCTCGACATCGGGACACAAATGACGACCGGGACACCGGGACATAGGGAATAAAAATGACGAAAGGGACACTCAAAGAGAAAGCGACCAGGAGACAAGGAATGTTCGATTAGCAATCACCATCAACAAAGCACCGGGACACAAATGACAACCGGGACAAAAATGATGACCGGGACACTGGGACACAGGGAATATAAATGACGACCTCGACACTCAAAGAGAAAGTACAGATTGGGACACCGGGACACAAATGACGACCGGAATACTGGGAATATAAATGACGACCAGGACACAGGGACACAACTACAAAGGGGGTGTCGGGGGGCACAGGGGGATATATAAATGACGACGGGGACACGGGGAATGTTTGATTAGCAATCAGCATCAACAAAGTTAAAGGGCAATCATTAGAATAATCAGGTATAGATCTGAATACGGATTGCTTTTCCCATGGACAATTTTATGTTGCATGTTCAAGAGTCAGTAAACCTAACAATCTATTTATATGCACAAACAATGGGACATGGAAGAATGTTGTATATTCTTAAGTTTTACGTAATTAAATTGGACAGCGAAGAATGTTGTATATTCGCAAGTTTTATGTAGTTCAAAAAATATATATATTTATATCTATCTCAATTCACAGGTGGGACACAGGGACACAACTAAAATGGCAGGTAACTAATATGGCGTGTAACGACTTACGCGCGCGGGGCGCTTGGGGGCGCAATGCCCAGCCGAGCCCCCCCCCCAACAGCTATATATCTATATATATAAAAATAAGTTGTCTGTTTGTCTGTCGAGTGACGTCAGGTGTGTCGACTGACGTCATTGTAAGGAATGAGCTGTATGCGTCATGAAATTGTGTGTCGACTGACGTCATGTTTGTCAACTGATGAAATTACAGACCGGAACACAAATGACGACCGGGACACGGGGATACAGGGAATATAAATGACGACCGGGAACCTCAAAGAGAAATTACAGACTGGGACACCGGGACACAGGGAATATAAATGACGACCGGGACACAGTGACACAACTACAAAGGGGACGACGGGGGTACAGGGAAGATATATAAATGACGACCGGGACACAGGGATTGTTCGAAGAGAAATTACAGACCGGGACACCGGGACACAAATGACGACCGGGACGCTGGGACACAGGGAATATAAATGACGACCGGGACAAAGGGACACATCGTTAAAATAATGAGGTATAGATCTGAATACGAATTGAAAATTTGTTTGTAGATCTATAAAATTTGCTAGTAGAAAATTTGCAAGTAAGATTTGCTAGTAGATATATAAAAGTACTAAAATTTGCTGGTAGACAGCAAATTCCAACAGCTAGTAGATATATATAAAAATAAGTTGTATGTGTGTTTGTCGATTAACGTCATGATTGTGTGTTGACTTACGTCATGTCTTGACGACTGAAGAAATTACAGACCTCGACATCGGGACACAAATGACGACCGGGACACCGGGACATAGGGAATAAAAATGACGAAATGGACACTCAAAGAGAAAGTGACCAGGAGACAAGGAATGTTCGATTAGCAATCACCATCAACAAAGCACCGGGACACAAATGACAACCGGGACGAAAATGATGACCGGGACACAGGGAATATAAATGACGACCTCGACACTCAAAGAGAAAGTACAGACTGGGACACCGGGACACAAATGACGACCGGAATACTGGGAATATAAATGACGACCAGGACACAGGGACACAACTACAAGGGGGGTGCCGGGGGGCACATGGGGATATATAAATGACGACGGGGACACAGGGAATGTTTGATTAGCAATCAGCATCAACAAAGTTAAAGGGCAATCATTAGAATAATCAGGTATAGATCTGAATACGGATTGCTTTTCCCATGGACAATTTTATGTTGCATGTTCAAGAGTCGGTAAACCTAACAATCTATTTATATGCACAATCAATGGGACATGGAAGAATGTTGTATATCCTTAAGTTTTACGTAGTTAAATTGGACAGCGAAGAATGTTGTATATTCGCAAGTTTTATGTAGTTCAAAAAATATATATATTTATATCTATCTCAATTCACAGGTGGGACACAGGGACACAACTACAATAACAGGTAACTAATATGGCGTGTAACGACTTACGTGCGTGGAAGGCTTTGGGGCGCGATGCCCCCCCCCCCCCGAGCCCCCCCCCAACAGCTATATATCTATATATATAAAAATAAGTTGTCTGTGTGTCTGTCGAGTGACGTAAGGTGTTTCGACTGACGTCATTGTAACGATTGAGCTGTATGCGTCATGAAATTGTGTGTCGACTGACGTCATGTTTGTCAACTGATGAAATTACAGACCGGGACACAAATGACGACCGGGACACGGGGATACAGGGAATATAAATGACGACCGGGAACCTCAAAGAGAAATTACAGACTGGGACACCAGGACACAGGGAATATAAATGACGACCGGGACACAGTGACACAACTACAAAGGGGACGATGGGGGTACAGGGAAGATATATAAATGACGACCGGAACACAGGGATTGTTCGAAGAGGAATTACAGACCGGGACACCGGGACACAAATGACGACCGGGACGCTGGGACACAGGGAATATAAATCACGACCGAGACACAGGGACTATAAATAACGACCGGGACAAAGGGACACATCGTTAAAATAATGAGGTATAGATCTGAATACGAATTGAAAATTTGTTTGTAGATCTATAAAATTTGCTAGTAGAAAATTTGCTAGTAAGATTTGCTAGTAGATATATAAAAGTACTAAAATTTGCTGGTAGACAGCAAATTCCAACAGCTAGTAGATATATATAAAAATAAGTTGTATGTGTGTCTGTCGATTAACGTCATGATTGTGTGTTGACTTACGTCATGTCTTGACGACTGACGAAATTACAGACCTCGACATC
The DNA here is from genome assembly GCF_032884065.1 of Artemia franciscana. Classification (NCBI taxonomy): domain Eukaryota; kingdom Metazoa; phylum Arthropoda; class Branchiopoda; order Anostraca; family Artemiidae; genus Artemia; species Artemia franciscana. The sequence goes on along the minus strand of NW_027063161.1, from coordinate 36,531 downwards.
GGGACACAAATGACGACCGGGACATAGTGAATAAAAATGACGAAAGGGACACTCAAAGAGAAAGCAACCAGGAGACAAGGAATGTTCGATTAGAAATCACCATCAACAAAGCACCGGGACACAAATGACAACCGGGACGAAAATGATGACCCGGACACCGGGACACAGGGAATATAAATGACGACATCAACACTCAAAGAGAAAGTACAGACTGGGACACCGGGACACAAATGACGACCGGAAAACTGGGAATATAAATGACGACCAGGACACAGGGACACAACTACAAGGGGGGTGCCGGGGGGCACAGGGGGATATATAAATGACGACGGGGACACAGGGAATGTTTGATTAGCAATCAGCATCAACAAAGTTAAAGGGCAATCATTAGAATAATCAGGTATAGATCTGAATACGGATTGCTTTTCCCATGGACAATTTTATGTTGCATGTTCAAGAGTCGGTAAGCCTAACAATCTATTTATATGCACAAACAATGGGACATGGAAGAATGTTGTATATTCTTAAGTTTTACGTAGTTAAATTGGACAGCGAAGAATGTTGTATATTCGCAAGTTTTATGTAGTTCAAAAAATATATATATTTATATCTATCTCAATTCACAGGTGGGACACAGGGACACAACTACAATGGCAGGTAACTAATATGGCGTGTAACGACTTACGCGCGCGGGGGGCTTGGGGGCACGATGCCCCCAAGATTTGCTAGAAAAGATTTGCTAGTAGATAGTAAGATTTGCTAGTAGATATATAAAAGTACTAAAATTTGCTGGTAGACAGCAAATTCCAACAGCTAGTAGATATATATAAAAATAAGTTGTAATAGTAGATAGACTAGCTAGAATCAAACTTTCTTGTATTCTAATTGATTTTAAAAACTTACTATTGATTCTAGACCAGCTAGAATCAATAGTAGATAGACTAGCTAGAATCAATAAGACTTTTAATAGATTCAGCAGTGAAAGTTTGATTCTATTTCTATGAGTCATACGCATTTTCTCATATGCAAGTCCTTGTGCAAAATATTTTGATTCTAGCTAGTCTATCTACTATTTCTATGAGTCATATGCAAGACGTCATTTTAGAAAAGACTTTTTCACTATTCAATAAATAGATTCAAATCTATTTGAATCTAGAATCAAACTTTCTGTTTGATTCTAATAGAATCAATAGAATAGCACTAGTTCGTATGTGACGTCTTGCATATGGTTCTAGAATTCTAATCTATTGATTCTAGACCAGCTAGAATCAAAAGTAGATAGACTAGCAAGAATCAATAAAACTTTTAATAGATTCAGCAGTGAAAGTTTGATTCTATTTCTATGAGTCATACGCATATTCTCATATGCAAGTCCATAACTCTGACCTAGTAAGCAAATCCACTAACACCGCCCCGTTTAATAAAACTTCAATAAAACTTTTAATAGATTCAGTAGTGAAAGTTTTATTCTAGCTAGTCTATCTACTATTTCTATGAGTCATATGCAAGACAATAATATCGTAGAAATAGACAATAATATCGGCCACTGCGCGTCTTTTCTAAAATGACGTCTTGCATATGACTCATAGAAATAGTAGATAGACTAGATCTCATCTAGAGATCTAGATGAATAGATCTCTGACCTAGTAAGCAAATCCACGAACAGAAATAGTAGAAATTGATAAGAAATAGTAGAGAGACTAGCTAGAATCAAACTTTCTTGTATTCTAATTGATTTTATTGTATAAGATATTATTGTCTATTAAATAGACAATAATATCGGCCACTGCGCGTCTTTTCTAAAATGACGTCTTGCATATGACTCTTGCTTACTAGATTCATAGCTGAAAAATTTTTATTTTTTTTTCTAATGACTTTAAAAGTCATTTATTAAACGGAGTCATATGCAAGACGTCATTTTAGAAAAGACGCGCAGTGGCCGATATTATTGTCTATTTCTACCGATATTATATTCTTGCATATGACTCATAGAAATAGTAGATAGACTAGCTAGAATCAAACTTTCACTGCTGAATCTATTAAAAGTTTTATTGATTCTAGCTAGTCTATCTACTATTGATTCTAGCTGGTCTAGAATCAATAGTAAGTTTTTAAAATCAATTAGAATACAAGAAAGTTTAATAAAACTCATAGAAATAAAATTTTATAAAACTTTGATTCTGGACATTTTCCTCTAGGCCTCTAGGTGGCCGATATTCAAATAGATTTAATAGATTCAGCAGTGAAAGTTTGATTCTAGATTCAAATAGATTTCTAAAATGACGTCTTGCATATGACTCATAGAAATAGTAGATAGACTAGCTAGAATCAAACTTTCACTGCTGAATCTATTAAAAGTTTTAATAGATTCTAAAATGACGTCTTGCATATGACTCATAGAAAACTTATTATCTCTATCTATTCTATTCTATCTATCTACTCTAAGTATTCTTAGAAACTTATCAAATTTTCACTGCTGAATCTATTAAAAGTTTTGAATCTTTAAGAATTAAAAGTTTTGAATCTATTAAAACTTTTAATAGATTCAGCAGTGAAAGTTTGATTCTAGCCAGTCTATCTACTATTTCTATGAGTCATATGCAAGACGTCATTTTAGAAAAGACGCGCAGTGGCCGATATTATTGTCTATTTCTACCGATATTATATTCTTGCATATGACTCATAGAAATAGTACTACAATATTTTACTACAAAGACTCATAGAAATAGTAGATAGACTAGCTAGAATCAAACTTTCAGTGTTTCTAGTGAAGGCTTGCGGCCTTGTGCAAAATATTTTCCTTTAGGCCTCTAGGTGGCCGATATTCAAATAGATTTAATAGATTCAGCAGTGAAAGTTTGATTCTAGCTAGTCTATCTACTATTTCTATGAGTCATATGCAAGTCCTTGTGCAAAATATTTTGATTCTTGCTAGTCTATCTACTATTTCTATGAGTTTTATTTGTCTATTCTAGCTAGTCTATCTACTATTTATGTTATGAATGAAATGAAAGGTCTTGCATACAAGAGTAGATAGATTTCTTAAACGGAGTAGAAATAGAAATAGACAATAATATCGGCCACTGCGCGTCTTTTCTAAAATGACGTCTTGCATATGACTCATAGAAATAGTAGATAGACTAGCTAGAATAGACAAATAAAATTCATAGAAATAGTAGATAGACTAGCTAGAATCAAACTCTCTACTATTCCTATATACAAGATATTATTGTCTATTAAATAGACAATAATATCGGCCACTGCGTGTCTTTTCTAAAATGACGTCTTGCATATGACTCATAGAAATAGTAGATAGACTAGCTAGAATCGAACTTTCTTGTATTCTAATTGATTTTAAAAACTTACTATTGATTCTAGACCAGCTAGAATCAATAGTAGATAGACTAGCTAGAATCAATAAAACTTTTAATAGATTCAGCAGTGAAAGTTTGATTCTATTTCTATGAGTCATACGCATATTCTCATATGCAAGTCCTTGTGCAAAATATTTTGATTCTAGCTAGTCTATCTACTTTTTCTATGAGTCATATGCAAGACGTCATTTTAGAAAAGACTTTTTCACTATTCAATAAATAGATTCAAATCTATTTGAATCTAGAATCAAACTTTCTGTTTGATTCTAATAGAATCAATAGAATAGCACTAGTTCGTATGTGACGTCTTGCATATGGTTCTAGAATTCTAATCTATTGATTCTAGACCAGCTAGAATCAATAGTAGATAGACTAGCAAGAATCAATAAAACTTTTAATAGATTCAGCAGTGAAAGTTTGATTCTATTTCTATGAGTCATACGCATATTCTCATATGCAAGTCTATAACTCTGACCTAGTAAGCAAATCCACAAACACCGCCCCGTTTCATAAAACTTCAATAAAACTTTTAATAGATTCAGCAGTGAAAGTTTGATTCTAGCTAGTCTATCTACTATTTCTATGAGTCATATGCAAGACAATAATATCGTAGAAATAGACAATAATATCGGCCACTGCGCGTCTTTTCTAAAATGACGTCTTGCATATGACTCATAGAAATAGTAGATAGACTAGATCTCATCTAGAGATCTAGATGAGTAGATCTCTGACCTAGTAAGCAAATCCACGAACAGGAATAGTAGAAATTGATAAGAAATAGTAGATAGACTAGCTAGAATCAAACTTTCTTGTATTCTAATTGATTTTATTGTATAAGATATTATTGTCTATTAAATAGACAATAATATCGGCCACTGCGCGTCTTTTCTAAAATGACGTCTTGCATATGACTCTTGCTTACTAGATTCATAGCTGAAAAATTTTTTTTTTTTTTCTAATGACTTTAAAAGTCATTTATTAAACGGAGTCATATGCAAGACGTCATTTTAGAAAAGACGCGCAGTGGCCGATATTATTGTCTATTTCTACCGATATTATATTCTTGCATATGACTCATAGAAATAGTAGATAGACTAGCTAGAATCAAACTTTCACTGCTGAATCTATTAAAAGTTTTATTGATTCTAGCTAGTCTATCTACTATTGATTCTAGCTGGTCTAGAATCAATAGTAAGTTTTTAAAATCAATTAGAATACAAGAAAGTTTAATAAAACTCATAGAAATAAAATTTTATAAAACTTTGATTCTGGACATTTTCCTCTAGGCCTCTAGGTGGCCGATATTCAAATAGATTTAATAGATTCAGCAGTGAAAGTTTGATTCTAGATTCAAATAGATTTCTAAAATGACGTCTTGCATATGACTCATAGAAATAGTAGATAGACTAGCTATAATCAAACTATCACTGCTGAATCTATTAAAAGTTTTAATGGATTCTAAAATGACGTCTTGCATATGACTCATAGAAAACTTATTATCTCTATCTATTCTATTCTATCTATCTACTCTAAGTATTCTTAGAAACTTATCAAACTATCACTGCTGAATCTATTAAAAGTTTTGAATCTTTAAGAATTAAAAGTTTTGAATCTATTAAAACTTTTAATAGATTCAGCAGTGAAAGTTTGATTCTAGCTAGTCTATCTACTATTTCTATGAGTCATATGCAAGACGTCATTTTAGAAAAGACGCACAGTGGGCGATATTATTGTCTATTTCTACCGATATTATATTCTTGCATATGACTCATAGAAATAGTACTACAATATTTTACTACAAAGACTCATAGAAATAGTAGATAGACTAGTTAGAATCAAACTTTCACTGTTTCTAGTGAAGGCTTGCGGCCTTGTGCAAAATATTTTCCTCTAGGCCTCTAGGTGGCCGATATTCAAATAGATTTAATAGATTCAGCAGTGAAAGTTTGATTCTAGCTAGTCTATCTACTATTTCTATGAGTTTTATTTGTCTATTCTAGCTAGTCTATCTACTTTTTATGTTATGAATGAAATGAAAGGTCTTGCATACAAGAGTAGATAGATTTATTAAACGGAGTAGAAATAGAAATAGATAATAATATCGGCCACAGCGCGTCTTTTCTAAAATGACGTCTTGCATATGACTCATAGAAATAGTAGATAGACTAGCTAGAATAGACAAATAAAACTCATAGAAATAGTAGATAGACTAGCTAGAATCAAACTATCTACTATTCCGATATACAAGATATTATTGTCTATTATATAGACAATAATATCGGCCAATGCGCGTCTTTTCTAAAATGACGTCTTGCATATGACTCATAAAAATAGTAGATAGACTAGCTAGAATCAAACATTCTTGTATTCTAATTGATTTTAAGAACTTACTATTGATTCTAGACCAGCTAGAATCAATAGTAGATAGACTAGCTAGAATCAATAAAACTTTTAATAGATTCAGCAGTGAAATTTTGATTCTATTTCTATGAGTCATACGCATATTCTCATATGCAAGTCCTTGTGCAAAATATTTTGATTCTAGCTAGTCTATCTACTATTTCTATGAGTCATATGCAAGACGTCATTTTAGAAAAGACTTTTTCACTATTCAATAAATAGATTCAAATCTATTTGAATCTAGAATCAAACTTTCTCTTTGATTCTAATAGAATCAATAGAATAGCACTAGTTCGTATGTGACGTCTTGCATATGGTTCTAGAATTCTAATCTATTGATTCTAGACCAGCTAGAATCAATAGTAGATAGACTAGCAAGAATCAATAAAACTTTTAATAGATTCAGCAGTGAAAGTTTGATTCTATTTCTATGAGTCATACGCATATTCTCATATGCAAGTCCATAACTCTGACCTAGTAAGCAAATCCACGAACACCGCCCCGTTTAATAAAACTTCAATAAAACTTTTAATAGATTCAGCAGTGAAAGTTTGATTCTAGCTAGTCTATCTACTATTTCTATGAGTCATATGCAAGAATATAATATCGGTAGAAATAGACAATAATATCGGCCACTGCGCGTCTTTTCTAAAATGACGTCTTGCATATGACTCTGTTTAATAAATGACTTTTAAAGTCATTAGAAAAAAAAATAAAATTTTTTCAGCTATGAATCTAGTAAGCAAGAGTCATATGCAAGACGTCATTTTAGAAAAGACGCGCAGTGGCCGATATTATTGTCTATTTAATAGACAATAATATCTTGTATATCGGAATAGTAGATAGTTTGATTCTAGCTAGTCTATCTACTATTTCTATGAGTTTTATTTGTCTATTCTAGCTAGTCTATCTACTATTTTTATGAGTCATATGCAAGACGTCATTTTAGAAAAGACGCGCAGTGGCCGATATTATTGTCTATTTCTACCGATATTATATTCTTGCATATGACTCATAGAAATAGTACTACAATATTTTACTACAAAGACTCATAGAAATAGTAGATAGACTAGCTAGAATCAAACTTTCACTGTTTCTAGTGAAGGCTTGCGGCCTTGTGCAAAATATTTTCCTCTAGGCCTCTAGGTGGCCGATATTCAAATAGATTTAATAGATTCAGCAGTGAAAGTTTGATTCTAGCTAGTCTATCTACTATTTCTATGAGTCATATGCAAGTCCTTGTGCAAAATATTTTGATTCTAGCTAGTCTATCTACTATTTCTATGAGTTTTATTTGTCTATTCTAGCTAGTCTATCTACTATTTATGTTATGAATGAAATGAAAGGTCTTGCATACAAGAGTAGATAGATTTATTAAACGGAGTAGAAATAGAAATCGACAATAATATCGGCCACTGCGCGTCTTTTCTAAAATGACGTCTTGCATATGACTCATAGAAATAGTATATAGACTAGCTAGAATAGACAAATAAAACTCATAGAAATAGTAGATAGACTAGCTAGAATCAAAATATCTACTATTCCGATATACAAGATATTATTGTCTATTAAATAGACAATAATATCGGCCACTGCGCGTCTTTTCTAAAATGACGTCTTGCATATGACTCATAGAAATAGTAGATAGACTAGCTAGAATCAAACTTTCTTGTATTCTAATTGATTTTAAAAACTTACTATTAATTCTAGACCAGCTAGAATCAATAGTAGATAGACTAGCTAGAATCAATAAAACTTTTAATAGATTCAGCAGTGAAAGTTTGATTCTATTTCTATGAGTCATACGCATATTCTCATATGCAAGTCCTTGTGCAAAATATTTTGATTCTAGCTAGTCTATCTACTATTTCTATGAGTCATATGCAAGACGTCATTTTAGAAAAGACTTTTTCACTATTCAATAAATAGATTCAAATCTATTTGAATCTAGCATCAAACTTTCTGTTTGATTCTAATAGAATCAATAGAATAGCACTAGTTCGTATGTGACGTCTTGCATATGGTTCTAGAATTCTAATCTATTGATTCTAGACCAGCTAGAATCAATAGTAGATAGAGTAGCAAGAATCAATAAAACTTTTAATAGATTCAGCAGTGAAAGTTTGATTCGATTTCTATGAGTCATACGCATATTCTCATATGCAAGTCCATAACTCTGACCTAGTAAGCAAATCCACGAACACCGCCCCGTTTAATAAAACTTCAATAAAACTTTTAATAGATTCAGCAGTGAAAGTTTGATTCTAGCTAGTCTATCTACTATTTCTATGAGTCATATGCAAGACAATAATATCGTAGAAATAGATAATAATATCGGCCACTGCGCGTCTTTTCTAAAATGACGTCTTGCATATGACTCATAGAAATAGTAGATAGTCTAGATCTCATCTAGAGATCTAGATGAGTAGATCTCTGACCTAGTAAGCAAATCCACGAACAGAAATAGTAGAAATTGATAAGAAATAGTAGATAGACTAGCTAGAATCAAACTTTCTTGTATTCTAATTGATTTTATTGTATAAGATATTATTGTCTATTAAATAGACAATAATATCGGCCACTGCGCGTCTTTTCTAAAATGACGTCTTGCATATGACTCTTGCTTACTAGATTCATAGCTGAAAAAATTTTATTTTTTTTTCTAATGACTTTAAAAGTCATTTATTAAACGGAGTCATATGCAAGACGTCATTTTAGAAAAGACACGCAGTGGCCGATATTATTGTCTATTTCTACCGATATTATATTCTTGCATATGACTCATAGAAATAGTAGATAGACTAGCTAGAATCAAACTTTCACTGCTGAATCTATTAAAAGTTTTATTGATTCTAGCTAGTCTATCTACTATTGATTCTAGCTGGTCTAGAATCAATAGTAAGTTTTTAAAATCAATTAGAATACAAGAAAGTTTAATAAAACTCATAGAAATAAAATTTTATAAAACTTTGATTCTGGACATTTTCCTCTAGGCCTCTATGTGGCCGATATTCAAATAGATTTAATAGATTCAGCAGTGAAAGTTTGATTCTAGATTCAAATAGATTTCTAAAATGACGTCTTGCATATGACTCATAGAAATAGTAGATAGACTAGCTAGAATCAAACTCTCACTGCTGAATCTATTAAAAGTTTTAATAGATTCTAAAATGACGTCTTGCATATGACTCATAGAAAACTTATTATCTCTGTCTATTCTATTCTATCTATCTACTCTAAGTATTCTTAGAAACTTATCAAACTTTCACTGCTGAATCTATTAAAAGTTTTGAATCTTTAAGAATTAAAAGTTTTGAATCCATTAAAACTTTTAATAGATTCAGCAGTGAAAGTTTGATTCTAGCTAGTCTATCTACTATTTCTATGAGTCATATGCAAGACGTCATTTTAGAAAAGACGCGCAGTGGCCGATATTATTGTCTATTTCTACCGATATTATATTCTTGCATATGACTCATAGAAATAGTACTACAATATTTTACTACAAAGACTCCTAGAAATAGTAGATAGACTAGCTAGAATCAAACTTTCACTGTTTCTAGTGAAGGCTTGCGGCCTTGTGCAAAATATTTTCCTCTAGGCCTCTAGGTGGCCGATATTCAAATAGATTTAATAGATTCAGCAGTGAAAGTTTGATTCTAGCTAGTCTATCTACTATTTCTAAGAGTCATATGCAAGTCCTTGTGCAAAATATTTTGATTCTAGCTAGTCTATCTACTATTTCTATGAGTTTTATTTGTCTATTCTAGCTAGTCTATCTACTATTTATGTTATGAATGAAATGAAAGGTCTTGCATACAAGAGTAGATAGATTTATTAAACGGAGTAGAAATAGAAATAGACAATAATATCGGCCACTGCGCGTCTTTTCTAAAATGACGTCTTGCATATGACTCATAGAAATAGTAATAGACTAGCTAGAATAGACAAATAAAACTCATAGAAATAGTAGATAGACTAGCTAGAATCAAACTATCTACTATTCCGATATACAAGATATTATTGTCTATTAAATAGACAATAATATCGGCCACTGCGCGTCTTTTCTAAAATGACGTCTTGCATATGACTCATAGAAATAGTAGATAGACTAGCTAGAATCAAACTTTCTTGTATTCTAATTGATTTTAAAAACTTACTATTGATTCTAGACCAGCTAGAATCAATAGTAGATAGACTAGCTAGAATCAATAAAACTTTTAATAGATTCAGCAGTGAAAGTTTGATTCTATTTCTATGAGTCATACGCATATTCTCATATGCAAGTCCTTGTGCAAAATATTTTGATTCTAGCTAGTCTATCTACTATTTCTATGAGTCATATGCAAGACGTCATTTTTGAAAAGACTTTTTCACTATTCAATAAATAGATTCAAATCTATTTGAATCAAGAATCAAACTTTCTGTTTGATTCTAATAGAATCAATAGAATAGCACTAGTTCGTATGTGACGTCTTGCATATGGTTCTAGAATTCTAATCTATTGATTCTAGACCAGCTAGAATCAATAGTAGATAGACTAGCAAGAATCAATAAAACTTTTAATAGATTCAGCAGTGAAAGTTTGATTCTATTTCTATGAGTCATACGAATATTCTCATATGCAAGTCCATAACTCTGACCTAGTAAGCAAATCCACGAACACCGCCCCGTTTAATAAAACTTCAATAAAACTTTTAATAGATTCAGCAGTGAAAGTTTGATTCTATTTCTATGAGTCATACGAATATTCTCATATGCAAGTCCATAACTCTGACCTAGTAAGCAAATCCACGAACACCGCCCCGTTTAATAAAACTTCAATAAAACTTTTAATAGATTCAGCAGTGAAAGTTTGATTCTAGCTAGTCTATCTACTATTTCTATGAGCCATATGCAAGACAATAATATCGTAGAAATAGACAATAATATCGGCCACTGCGCGTCTTTTCTAAAATGACGTCTTGCATATGACTCATAGAAATAGTAGATAGACTAGATCTCATCTAGAGATCTAGATGAGTAGATCTCTGACCTAGTAAGCAAATCCACGAACAGAAATAGTAGAAATTGATAAGAAATAGTAGATAGACTAGCTGGAATCAAACTTTCTTGTATTCTAATTGATTTTATTGTATAAGATATTATTTTCTAATAAATAGACAATAATATCGGCCACTGCGCGTCTTTTCTAAAAATGACGTCTTGCATATGACTCTTGCTTACTAGATTCATAGCTGAAAAAATTTTATTTTTTTTTCTAATGACTTTAAAAGTCATTTATTAAACGGAGTCATATGCAAGACGTCATTTTAGAAAAGACGCGCAGTGGCCGATATTATTGTCTATTTCTACCGATATTATATTCTTGCATATGACTCATAGAAATAGTAGATAGACTAGCTTGAATCAAACTTTCACTGCTGAATCTATTAAAAGTTTTATTGATTCTAGCTAGTCGATCTACTATTGATTCTAGCTGGTCTAGAATCAATAGTAAGTTTTTAAAATCAATTAGAATACAAGAAAGTTTAATAAAACTCATAGAAATAAAATTTTATAAAACTTTGATTCTGGACATTTTCCTCTAGGCCTCTAGGTGGCCGATATTCAAATAGATTAAATAGATTCAGCAGTGAAAGTTTGATTCTAGATTCAAATAGATTTCCAAAATGACGTCTTGCATATGACTCATAGAAATAGTAGATAGACTAGCTAGAATCAAACTTTCACTGCTGAATCTATTAAAAGTTTTAATAGATTCTAAAATGACGTCTTGCATATGACTCATAGAAAACTTATTATCTCTATCTATTCTATTCTATCTATCTACTCTAAGTATTCTTAGAAACTGATCAAACTTTCACTGCTGAATCTATTAAAAGTTTTGAATCTTTAAGAATCAAAAGTTTTGAATCTATTAAAATTTTTAATAGATTCAGCAGTGAAAATTTGATTCTAGCTAGTCTATCTACTATTTCTATGAGTCATATGCAAGACGTCATTTTAGAAAAGACGCGCAGTGGCCGATATTATTGTCTATTTCTACCGATATTATATTCTTGCATATAACTCATAGAAATAGTACTACAATATTTTACTACAAAGACTCATAGAAATAGTAGATAGACTAGCTAGAATCAAACTTTCACTGTTTCTAGTGAAAGCTTGCGGCCTTGTGCAAAATATTTTCCTCTAGGCCTCTAGGTGGCCAATATTCAAATAGATTTAATAGATTCAGCAGTGAAAGTTTGATTCTAGCTAGTCTATCTACTATTTCTATGAGTCATATGCAAGTCCTTGTGCAAAATATTTTGATTCTAGCTAGTCTATCTACTATTTCTATGAGTTTTATTTGTATATTCTAGCTAGTCTATCTACTATTTATGTTATGAATGAAATGAAAGGTCTTGCATACAAGAGTAGATAGATTTATTAAACGGAGTAGAAATAGAAATAGACAATAATATCGGCCACTGCGCGTCTTTTCTAAAATGACGTATTGCATATGACTCATAGAATTAGTAGATAGACTAGCTAGAATAGACAAATAAAACTCATAGAAATGGTAGATAGACTAGCTAGAATCAAACTATCTACTATTCCGATATACAAGATATTATTGTCTATTAAATAGACAATAATATCGGCCACTGCGCGTCTTTTCTAAAATGACGTCTTGCATATGACTCATAGAAATAGTAGATAGACTAGCTAGAATCAAACTTTCTTGTATTCTAATTGATTTTAAAAACTTACTATTGATTCTAGACCAGCTAGAATCAATAGTAGATAGACTAGCTAGAATCAATAAAACTTTTAATAGATTCAGCAGTGAAAGTTTGATTCTATTTCTATGAGTCATACGCATATTCTCATATGCAAGTCCTTGTGCAAAATATTTTGATTCTAGCTAGTCTATCTACTATTTCTATGAGTCATATGCAAGACGTCATTTTAGAAAGAACTTTTTCACTATTCAATAAATAGATTCAAATCTATTTGAATCTAGAATCAAACTTTCTGTTTGATTCTAATAGAATCAATAGAATAGCACTAGTTCGTATGTGACGTCTTGCATATGGTTCTAGAATTCTAATCTATTGATTCTAGACCAGCTAGAATCAATAGTAGATAGACTAGCAAGAATTAATAAAACTTTTAATAGATTCAGCAGTGAAAGTTTGATTCTATTTCTATGAGTCATACGCATATTCTCATATGCAAGTCCATAACTCTGACCTAGTAAGCAAATCCACGAACACCTCCCCATTTAATAAAACTTAAATAAAACTTTTAATAGATTCAGCAGTGAAAGTTTGATTCTAGCTAGTCTATCTACTATTTCTATGAGTCATATGCAAGACAATAATGTCGTAGAAATAGACAATAATATCGGCCACTGCGCGTCTTTTTTAAAATGACGTCTTGCATATGACTCATAGAAATAGTAGATAGACTAGATCTCATCTAGAGATCTAGATGAGTAGATCTCTGACCTAGTAAGCCAATCCACGAACAGAAATAGTAGAAATTGATAAGAAATAGTAGATAGACTAGCTAGAATCAAACTTTCTTGTATTCTAATTGATTTTATTGTATAAGATATTATTCTCTATTAAATAGACAATAATATCGGCCACTGCGCGTCTTTTCTAAAATGACGTCTTGCATATGACTCTTGCTTACTAGATTCATAGCTGAAAAAATTTTATTTTTTTTTCTAAGACTTTAAAAGTCATTTATTAAACGGAGTCATATGCAAGACGTCATTTTAGAAAAGACGCGCAGTGGCCGATATTATTGTCTATTTCTAC
>NW_027063161.1:0-22789 GCF_032884065.1 Artemia franciscana | reverse complement strand
ATATGACTCCGTTTAATAAATGACTTTTAAAGTCATTAGAAAAAAAAATAAAATTTTTTCAGCTATGAATCTAGTAAGCAAGAGTCATATGCAAGACGTCATTTTAGAAAAGACGCGCAGTGGCCGATATTATTGTCTATTTAATAGAGAATAATATCTTATACAATAAAATCAATTAGAATACAAGAAAGTTTGATTCTAGCTAGTCTATCTACTATTTCTTATCAATTTCTACTATTTCTGTTCGTGGATTGGCTTACTAGGTCAGAGATCTACTCATCTAGATCTCTAGATGAGATCTAGTCTATCTACTATTTCTATGAGTCATATGCAAGACGTCATTTTAGAAAAGACATTTTCACTATTCAATAAATAGATTCAAATCTATTTGAATCTAGAATCAAACTTTCTGTTTGATTCTAATAGAATCAATAGAATAGTACTAGTTCGTATGTGACGTCTTGCATATGGTTCTAGATTTCTAATCTATTGATGCTAGACCAGCTAGAATCAATAGTAGATAGACTAGCAAGAATCAATAAAACTTTTAATAGATTCAGCAGTGAAAGTTTGATTCTATTTCTATGAGTCATACGCATATTCTCATATGCAAGTCCATAACTCTGACCTAGTAAGCAAATCCACGAACACCGCCCCGTTTAATAAAACTTCAATAAAACTTTTAATAGATTCAGCAGTGAAAGTTTGATTCTAGCTAGTCTATCTACTATTTCTATGAGTCATATGCAAGAAAATAATATCGTAGAAATAGACAATAATATCGGCCACTGCGCGTCTTTTCTAAAATGACGTCTTGCATATGACTCATAGAAATAGTAGATAGACTAGATCTCATCTAGAGATCTAGATGAGTAGATCTCTGACCTATTAAGCAAATCCACGAACAGAAATAGTAGAAATTGATAAGAATAGTAGAAAGACTAGCTAGAATCAAACTTTCTTGTATTCTAATTGATTTTATTGTATAAGATATTATTGTCTATTAAATAGACAATAATATCGGCCACTGCGCGTCTTTTCTAAAATAGACGTCTTGCATATGACTCTTGCTTACTAGATTCATAGCTGAAAATTTTTTTTTTTTTCTAATGACTTTAAAAGTCATTTATTAAACGAAGTCATATGCAAAACGTCATTTTAGAAAAGACGCGCAGTGGCCGATATTATTGTCTATTTCTACCGATATTATATTCTTGCATATGACTCATAGAAATAGTAGATAGACTAGCTAGAATCAAACTTTCAACTGCTGAATCTATTAAACTTTTATTGATTTTAGCTAGTCTATCTACTATTGATTCTAGCTGGTCTAGAATCAATAGTAAGTTTTTAAAATCAATTAGAATACAAGAAAGTTTAATAAAACTTATAGAAATAAAATTTTATAAAACTTTGATTCTGGACATTTTCCTCTAGGCCTCTAGGTGGCCGATATTCAAATAGATTTAATAGATTCAGCAGTGAAAGTTTGATTCTAGATTCAAATAGATTTCTAAAATGACGTCTTGCATATGACTCATAGAAATAGTAGATAGACTAGCTAGAATCAAACTTTCACTGCTGAATCTATTAAAAGTTTTAATAGATTCTAAAATGAAGTCTTGCATATGACTCATAGAAAACTTATTATCTCTATCTATTCTATTCTATCTATCTACTCTAAGTATTCTTAGAAACTTATCAAACTTTTACTGCTGAATCTATTTAAAGTTTTGAATCTTAAAGTTTATATTCTATCTACTATTTCTATGAGTCATATGCAAGTCCTTGTGCAAAATATTTTGATTCTAGCTAGTCTATCTACTATTTTTATGAGATTTATTTGTCTATTCTAGCTAGTCTATCTACTATTTATGTTATGAATGAAATGAAAGGTCTTGCATACAAGAGTAGATAGATTTATTAAACGGAGTAGAAATTGAAATAAACAATAATATCGGCCACTGCGCGTCTTTTCTAAAATGACGTCTTGCATATGACTCATAGAAATAGTAGATAGACTAGCTAGAATAGACAAATAAAACTCATAGAAATAGTAGATAGACTAGCTAGAATCAAACTATCTACTATTCCGATATACAAGATATTATTGTCTATTAAATAGACAATAATATCGGCCACTGCGC
The DNA here is from genome assembly GCF_032884065.1 of Artemia franciscana. NCBI lineage: Eukaryota > Metazoa > Arthropoda > Branchiopoda > Anostraca > Artemiidae > Artemia > Artemia franciscana. The sequence goes on along the minus strand of NW_027063161.1, from coordinate 20,642 downwards.
GTCTTTTCTAAAATGACGTCTTGCATATGACTCATAGAAATAGTAGATAGACTAGCTAGAATCAAACTTTCTTCTATTCTAATTGATTTTAAAAACTTACTATTGATTCTAGACCAGCTAGAATCAATAGTAGATAGACTAGCTAGAATCAATAAAACTTTAAATAGATTCAGCAGTGAAAGTTTGATTCTATTTCTATGAGTCATACGCATATTCTCATATGCAAGTACATAACTCTGACCTAGTAAGCAAATCCACGAACACCGCCCTGTTTAATAAAACTTCAATAAAACTTTTAATAGATTCAGCAGTGAAAGTTTGATTCTAGCTAGTCTATCTACTATTTCTATGAGTTATATGCAAGAATATAATATCGTAGAAATAGACAATAATATCGGCCACTGCGCGTCTTTTCTAAAATGACGTCTTGCATATGACTCCGTTTAATAAATGACTTTTAAAGTCATTAGAAAAAAAAATAAAATTTTTTCAGCTATGAATCTAGTAAGCAAGAGTCATATGCAAGACGTCATTTTAGAAAAGACGCGCAGTGGCCGATTTTATTGTCTATTTAATAGACAATAATATCTTATACAATAAAATCAATTAGAATACAAAAAGTTTGATTCTAGCTAGTCTATCTACTATTTCTTATCAATTTCTACTATTTCTGTTCGTGGATTTGCTTACTAGGTCAGAGATCTACTCATCTAGATCTCTAGATGAGATCTAGTCTATCTACTATTTCTATGAGTCATATGCAAGACGTCATTTTAGAAAAGACGCGCAGTGGCCGATATTATTGTCTATTTCTACGATATTATTGTCTTACATATGACTCATAGAAATAGTAGATAGACTAGCTAGAATCAAACTTTCACTGCTGAATCTATTAAAAGTTTTATTGAAGTTTTATTAAACGGGGCGTTGTTCGTGGATTTGCTTACTAGGTCAGAGTTATGGACTTGCATATGAGAATATGCGTATGACTCATAGAAATAGAATCAAACTTTCACTGCTGAATCTATTAAAAGTTTTATTGATTCTTGCTAGTCTATCTACTATTGATTCTAGCTGGTCTAGAATCAATAGATTAGAATTCTAGAACCATATGCAAGACGTCACATACGAACTAGTGCTATTCTATTGATTCTATTAGAATCAAACAGAAAGTTTGATTCTAGATTCAAATAGATTTGAATCTATTTATTGAATAGTGAAAAAGCCTTTTCTAAAATGAAGTCTTGCATGTGACTCATAGAAATAGTATATAGACTAGCTAGAATCAAAATATTTTGCACAAGGACTTGCATATGAGAATATGTGTATGACTCATAGAAATAGAATCAAACTTTCACTGCTGAATCTATTAAAAGTTTTATTGATTCTAGCTAGTCTATCTACTATTGATTCTAGCTGGTCTAGAATCAATAGTAAGTTTTTAAAATCAATTAGAATACAAGAAAGTTTGATTCTAGCTAGTCTATCTACTATTTCTATGAGTCATATGCAAGACGTCATTTTAGAAAAGACGCGCAGTGGCCGATATTATTGTCTATTTAATAGACAATAATATCTTGTATATCGGAATAGTAGATAGTTTGATTCTAGTTAGTCTATCTACTATTTCTATGAGTTTTATTTGTCTATTCTAGCTAGTCTATCTACTATTTCTATGAGTCATATGCAAGACGTCATTTTAGAAAAGACGCGCAGTGGCCGATATTATTGTCTATTTCTATTTCTACTCCGTTTAATAAATCTATCTACTCTTGTATGCAAGACCTTTCATTTCATTCATAACATAAATAGTAGATAGACTAGCTAGAATAGACAAATAAAACTCATAGAAATAGTAGATAGACTAGCTAGAATCAAAATATTTTGCACAAGGACTTGCATATGACTCATAGAAGTAGTAGATAGACTAGCTAGAATCAAACTTTCACTGCTGAATCTATTAAATACATTTGAATATCGGCCACCTAGAGGCCTAGAGGAAAATATTTTGCACAAGGCCGCAAGCCTTCACTAGAAACAGTTGAAAGTTTGATTCTAGCTAGTCTATCTACTATTTCTATGAGTCTTTGTAGTAAAATATTGTAGTACTATTTCTATGAGTCATATGCAAGAATATAATATCGGTAGAAATAGACAAAAATATCGGCCACTGCGCGTCTTTTCTAAAATGACGTCTTGCATATGACTCATAGAAATAGTAGATAGACTAGCTAGAATCAAACTTTCACTGCTGAATCTATTAAAAGTTTTAATAGATTCAAAACTTTTAATTCTTAAAGATTCAAAACTTTTAATAGATTCAGCAGTGAAAGTTTGATAAGTTTCTAAGAATACTTAGAATAGATAGATAGAATAGAATAGATAGAGATAATAAGTTTTCTATGAGTCATATGCAAGACGTCATGTTAGAATCCATTAAAACTTTTAATAGATTCAGCAGTGAAAGTTTGATTCTAGCTAGTCTATCTACTATTTCTATGAGTCATATGCAAGACGTCATTTTAGAAATCTATTTGAATCTAGAATCAAACTTTCACTGCTGAATTTATTAAATCTATTTGAATATTGGCCACCTAGAGGCCTAGAGGAAAATGTCCAGAATCAAAGTTTTATAAAGTTTTATTTCTATGAGTTTTATTAAACTTTCTTGTATTCTAATTGATTTTAAAAACTTACTATTGATTCTAGACCAGCTAGAATCAATAGTAGATAGACTAGCTAGAATCAATAAAACTTTTAATAGATTCAGCAGTGAAAGTTTGATTCTAGCTAGTCTATCTACTATTTCTATGAGTCATATGCAAGAATATAATATCGGTAGAAATAGACAATAATATCGGCCACTGCGGGTCTTTTCTAAAATGACGTCTTGCATATGACTCCGTTTAATAAATGACTTTTAAAGTCATTAGAAAAAAAAATAAATTTTTTTCAGCTATGAATCTAGTAAGCAAGAGTCATATACAAGACGGCATTTTAGAAAAGACTCGCAGTGGCCGATATTATTGTCTATTTAATAGACAATAATATCTTATACAATAAAATCAATTAGAATACAAGAAAGTTTGATTCTAGCTAGTCTATCTACTATTTCTTATCAATTTCTACTATTTCTGTTCGTGGATTTGCTTACTAGGTCAGAGATCTACTCATCTAGATCTCTAGATGAGATCTAGTCTATCTACTATTTCTATGAGTCATATGCAAGACGTCATTTTAGAAAAGACGCGCAGTGGCCGATATTATTGTCTATTTCTACGATATTATTGTCTTGCATATGACTCATAGAAATAGTAGATAGACTAGCTAGAATCAAACTTTCACTGCTGAATCTATTAAAAGTTTTATTGAAGTTTTATTAAACGGGGCGGTGTTCGTGGATTTGCTTACTAGGTCAGAGTTATGGACTTGCATATGAGAATATGCGTATGACTCATAGTAATAGAATCAAACTTTCACTGCTGAATCTATTAAAAGTTTTATTGATTCTTGCTAGTCTATCTACTATTGATTCTAGCTGGTCTAGACTGCGCGTCTTTTCTAAAATGACGTCTTGTATATAACTCATAGAAATAGTAGATAGACTAGCTAGAATCAAACTTTCTTGTATTCTAATTGATTTTAAAAACTTACTATTGATTCTAGACCAGCTAGAATCAATAGTAGATAGACTAGCTAGAATCAATAAAACTTTTAATCGATTCAGCAGTGAAAGTTTGATTCTATTTCTATGAGTCATACGCATATTCTCAAATGCAAGTCCTTGTGCAAAATATTTTGATTCTAGCTAGTCTATCTACTATTTCTATGAGTCATATGCAAGACGTCATTTTAGAAAAGACGCGCAGTGGCCGATATTATTGTCTATTTTTATTTCTACTCCGTTTAATAAATCTATCTACTCTTGTATGCAAGACCTTTCATTTCATTCATAACATAAATAGTAGATAGACTAGCTAGAATAGACAAATAAAACTCATAGAAATAGTAGATAGACTAGCTAGAATCAAAATATTTTGCACAAGGACTTGCATATAACTCGTAGAAATAGTAGATAGACTAGCTAGAATCAAACTTTCACTGCTGAATCTATTAAATCTGTTTGAATATCGGCCACCTAGAGGCCTAGAGGAAAATATTTTGCACAAGGCCGCAAGCCTTCACTAGAAACAGTGAAAGTTTGATTCTAGCTAGTCTATCTACTATTTCTATGAGTCTTTGTAGTAAAATATTGTAGTACTATTTCTATGAGTCATATGCAAGAATATAATATCGGTAGAAATAGACAATAATATCGGCCACTGCGCGTCTTTTCTAAAATGACGTCTTGCATATGACTCATAGAAATAGTAGATAGACTAGCTAGAATCAAACTTTCACTGCTGAATCTATTAAAAGTTTTAATAGATTCAAAACTTTTAATTCTTAAAGATTCAAAACTTTTAATAGATTCAGCAGTGAAAGTTTGATAAGTTTCTAAGAATACTTAGAGTAGATAGATAGAATAGAATAGATAGAGATAATATGTTTTCTATGAGTCATATGCAAGACGTCATTTTGATCTATTAAAACTTTTAATAGATTCAGCAGTGAAAGTTTGATTCTAGCTAGTCTATCTACTATTTCTATGAGTCATATGCAAGACGTCATTTTAGAAATCTATTTGAATCTAGAATCAAACTTTCACTGCTGAATCTATTAAATCTATTTGAATATCGGCCACCTAGAGGCCTAGAGGAAAATGTCCAGAATCAAAGTTTTATAAAATTTTATTTCTATGAGTTTTATTAAACTTTCTTGTATTCTAATTGATTTTAAAAACTTACTATTGATTCTATACCAGCTAGAATCAATAGTAGATAGACTAGCTAGAATCAATAAAACTTTTAATAGATTCAGCAGTGAAAGTTTGATTCTAGCTAGTCTATCTACTATTTCTATGAGTCATATGCAAGAATATAATATCGGTAGAAATAGACAATAATATCGGCCACTGCGCGTCTTTTCTAAAATGACGTCTTGCATATGACTCCGTTTAATAAATGACTTTTAAAGTCATTAGAAAAAAAAAAAATTTTCAGCTATGAATCTAGTAAGCAAGAGTCATATGCAAGACGTCATTATAGAAAAGACGCGCAGTGGCCGATATTATTGTCTATTTAATAGACAATAATATCGTATACAATAAAATCAATTAGAATACAAGAAAGTTTGATTCTAGCTAGTCTATCTACTATTTCTTATCAATTTCTACTATTTCTGTTCGTGGATTTGCTTACTAGGTCAGAGATCTACTCATCTAGATCTCTAGATGAGATCTAGTCTATCTACTATTTCTATGAGTCATATGTAAGACGTCATTTTAGAAAAGACGCGCAGTGGCCGATATTATTGTCCATTTCTAAGATATTATTGTCTTGCATATAACTCATAGAAATAGTAGATAGACTAGCTAGAATCAAACTTTCACTGCTGAATCTATTAAAAGTTTTATTGAAGTTTTATTAAACGGGGCGGTGTTCGTGGATTTGCTTACTAGGTCAGAGTTATGTACTTGCATATGAGAATATGCGTATGACTCATAGAAATAGAATCAAACTTTCACTGCTGAATCTATTTAAAGTTTTATTGATTCTAGCTAGTCTATCTACTATTGATTCTAGCTGGTCTAGAATCAATAGTAAGTTTTTAAAATCAATTAGAATAGAAGAAAGTTTGATTCTAGCTAGTCTATCTACTATTTCTATGAGTCATATGCAAGACGTCATTTTAGAAAAGACGCGCAGTGGCCGATATTATTGTCTATTTAATAGACAATAATATCTTGTATATCGGAATAGTAGATAGTTTGATTCTAGCTAGTCTATCTACTATTTCTATGAGTTTTATTTGTCTATTCTAGCTAGTCTATCTACTATTTCTATGAGTCATATGCAAGATGTCATTTTAGAAAAGACGCGCAGTGGCCGATATTATTGTCTATTTCAATTTCTACTCCGTTTAATAAATCTATCTACTCTTGTATGCAAGACCTTTCATTTCATTCATAACATAAATAGTAGATAGACTAGCTAGAATAGACAAATAAAACTCATAGAAATAGTAGATAGACTAGCTAGAATCAAAATATTTTGCACAAGGACTTGCATATGACTCATAGAAATAGTAGATAGAATAGCTAGAATCAAACTTTCACTGCTGAATCTATTAAATCTATTTGAATATCGGCCACCTAGAGGCCTAGAGGAAAATATTTTGCACAAGGCCGCAAGCCTTCACTAAAAACAGTGAAAGTTTGATTCTAGCTAGTCTATCTACTATTTCTATGAGTCTTTGTAGTAAAATATTGTAGTACTATTTCTATGAGTCATATGCAAGAATATAATATCGGTAGAAATAGACAATAATATCGGCCACTGCGCGTCTTTTCTAAAATGACGTCTTGCATATGACTCATAAAAATAGTAGATAGACTAGCTAGAATCAAACTTTCACTGCTGAATCTATTAAAAGTTTTAATAGATTCAAAACTTTTAATTCCTAAAGATTCAAAACTTTTAATAGATTCAGCAGTGAAAGTTTGATAAGTTTCTAAGAATACTTAGAGTAGATAGATAGAATAGAATAGATAGAGATAATAAGTTTTCTATGAGTCATATGCAAGACGTCATTTTAGAATCTATTAAAACTTTAAATAGATTCAGCAGTGAAAGTTTGATTCTAGCTAGTCTATCTACTATTTCTATGAGTCATATGCAAGACGTCATTTTAGAAATCTTTTTGAATCTAGAATCAAACTTTCACTGCTGAATCTATTAAATCTATTTGAATATCGGCCACCTAGAGGCCTAGAGGAAAATGTCCAGAGTCAAAGTCTTATAAAATTTTATTTCTATGAGTTTTATTAAACTTTCTTGTATTCTAATTGATTTTAAAAACTTACTATTGATTCTAGACCAGCTAGAATCAATAGTAGATAGACTAGCTAGAATCAATAAAACTTTTAATAGATTCAGCAGTGAAAGTTTGATTCTAGCTAGTCTATCTACTATTTCTATGAGTCATATGCAAGAATATAATATCGGTAGAAATAGACAATAATATCGGCCACTGCGCGTCTTTTCTAAAATGACGTCTTGCATATGACTCTGTTTAATAAATGACTTTTAAAGTCATTAGAAAAAAAAATAAAATTTTTTCAGCTATGAATCTAGTAAGCAAGAGTCATATGCAAGACGTCATTTTAGAAAAGACGCGCAGTGGCCGATATTATTGTCTATTTAATAGACAATAATATCTTGTATATCGGAATAGTAGATAGTTTGATTCTAGCTAGTCTATCTACTATTTCTATGAGTTTTATTTGTCTATTCTAGCTAGTCTATCTACTATTTCTATGAGTCATATGTAAGACGTCATTTTAGAAAAGACGCGCAGTGGCCAATATTATTGTCTAATTCTATTTCTACTCCGTTTAATAAATCTATCTACTCTTGTATGCAAGACCTTTCATTTCATTCATAACATAAATAGTAGATAGACTAGCTAGAATAGACAAATAAAACTCATAGATATAGTAGATAGACTAGCTAGAATCAAAATATTTTGCACAAGGACTTGCATATGACTCATAGAAATAGTAGATAGACTAGCTAGAATCAAACTTTCACTGCTGAATCTATTAAATCTATTTGAATATCGGCCACCTAGAGGCCTAGAGGAAAATATTTTGCACAAGGCCGCAAGCCTTCACTAGAAACAGTGAAAGTTTGATTCTAGCTAGTCTATCTACTATTTCTATGAGTCTTTGTAGTAAAATATTGTAGTACTATTTCTATGAGTCATATGCAAGAATATAATATCGGTAGAAATAGACAATAATATCGGCCACTGTGCGTCTTTTCTAAAATGACGTCTTGCATATGACTCATAGAAATAGTAGATAGACTAGCTAGAATCAAACTTTCACTGCTGAATCTATTAAAAGTTTTAATAGATTCAAAACTTTTAATTCTTAAAGATTCAAGACTTTTAATAGATTCAGCAGTGAAAGTTTGATAAGTTTCTAAGAATACTTAGAGTAGATAGATAGAATAGAATAGATAGAGATAATAAGTTTTCTATGAGTCATATGTAAGACGTCATTTTAGAATCTGTTAAAACTTTTAATAGATTCAGCAGTGAAAGTTTGATTCTAGCTAGTCTATCTACTATTTCTATGAGTCATATGCAAGACGTCATTTTAGAAATCTATTTGAATCTAGAATCAAACTTTCACTGCTGAATCTATTAAATCTATTTGAATATCGGCCACCTAGAGGCCTAGAGGAAAATGTCCAGAATCAAAGTTTTATAAAATTTTATTTCTATGAGTTTTATTAAACTTTCTTGTATTCTAATTGATTTTAAAAACTTAGTATTGATTCTAGACCAGCTAGAATCAATAGTAGATAGACTAGCTAGAATCAACAAAACTTTTAATAGATTCAGCAGTGAAAGTTTGATTCTAGCTAGTCTATCTACTATTTCTATGAGTCATATGCAAGAATATAATATCGGTAGAAATAGACAATAATATCGGCCACTGCGCGTCTTTTTTAAAATGACGTCTTGCATATGACTCCGTTTAATAAATGACTTTTAAAGTCATTAGAAAAAAAAATAAAATTTTTTCAGCTATGAATCTAGTAAGCAAGAGTCATATGCAAGACGTCATTTTAGAAAAGACGCGCAGTGGCCGATATTATTGTCTATTTAATAGACAATAATATCTTATACAATAAAATCAATTAGAATACAAGAAAGTTTGATTCTAGCTAGTCTATCTACTATTTCTTATCAATTTCCACTATTTCTGTTCGTGGATTTGCTTACTAGGTCAGAGATCTACTCATCTAGATCTCTAGATGAGATCTAGTCTATCTACTATTTCTATGAGTCATATGCAAGACGTCATTTTAGAAAAGACGCGCAGTGGCCGATATTATTGTCTATTTCTACGATATTATTGTCTTGCATATGACTCATAGAAATAGTAGATAGACTAGCTAGAATCAAACTTTCACTGCTGAATCTATTAAAAGTTTTATTGAAGTTTTATTAAAAGGGGCGGTGTTCGTGGATTTGCTTACTAGGTCAGAGTTATGGACTTGCATATGAGAATATGCGTATGACTCATAGAAATAGAATCAAACTTTCACTGCTGAATCTATTAAAAGTTTTATTGATTCTTGCTAGTCTATCTACTATTGATTCTAGCTGGTCTAGAATCAATAGATTAGAATTCTAGAACCATATGCAAGACGTCACATACGAACTAGTGCTATTCAATTGATTCTATTAGAATCAAACAGAAAGTTTGATTCTAGATTCAAATAGATTTGAATCTATTTATTGAATAGTGAAAAAGTCTTTTCTAAAATGACGTCTTGCATATGACTCATAGAAATAGTAGATAGACTAGCTAGAATCAAAATATTTTGCACAAGGACTTGCATATTAGAATATGCGTATGACTCATAGAAATAGAATCAAACTTTCACTGCTGAATCTATTAAAAGTTTTATTGATTCTAGCTAGTCTATCTACTATTGATTCCAGCTGGTCTAGAATCAATAGTAAGTTTTTAAAATCAATTAGAATACAAGAAAGTTTGATTCTAGCTAGTCTATCTACTATTTCTATGAGTCATATGCAAGACGTCATTTTAGAAAAGACGCGCAGTGGCCGATATTATTGTCTATTTAATAGACAATAATATCTTGTATATCGGAATAGCAGATAGTTTGATTCTAGCTAGTCTATCTACTATTTCTATGAGTTTTATTTGTCTATTCTAGCTAGTCTATCTACTATTTCTATGAGTCATATGCAAGACGTCATTTTAGAGAAGACGCGCAGTGGCCAATATTATTGTCTATTTCTATTTCTACTCCGTTTAATAAATCTATCTACTCTTGTATGCAAGACCTTTCATTTCATTCATAACATAAATAGTAGATAGACTAGCTAAAATAAACAAATAAAACTCATAGAAATAGTAGATAGACTAGCTAGAATCAAAATATTTTGCACAAGGACTTGCATATGACTCATCGAAATAGTAGATAGACTAGCTAGAATCAAACTTTCACTGCTGAATCTATTAAATCTATTTGAATATCGGCCACCTAGAGGCCTAGAGGAAAATATTTTGCACAAGGCCGCAAGCCTTCACTAGAAACAGTGAAAGTTTGATTCTAGCTAGTCTATCTACTATTTCTATGAGTCTTTGTAGTAAAATATTGTAGTACTATTTCTATGAGTCATATGCAAGAATATAATATCGGTAGAAATAGACAATAATATCGGCCACTGCGCGTCTTTTCTAAAATGACGTCTTGCATATGACTCATAGAAATAGTAGATAGACTAGCTAGAATCAAACTTTCACTGCTGAATCTATTAAAAGTTTTAATAGATTCAAAACTTTTAATTCTTAAAGATTCAAAACTTTTAATAGATTCAGCAGTGCAAGTTTGATAAGTTTCTAAGAATACTTAGAGTAGATAGATAGAATAGAATAGATAGAGATAATAAGTTTTCTATGAGTCATATGCAAGACGTCATTTTAGAATCTATTAAAACTTTTAATAGATTCAGCAGTGAAAGTTTGATTCTAGCTAGTCTATCTACTATTTCTATGAGTCATATGCAAGACGTCATTTTAGAAATCTATTTGAATCTAGAATCAAACTTTCACTGCTGAATCTATTAAATCTATTTGAATATCGGCCACCTAGAGGCCTAGAGGAAAATGTCCAGAATCAAAGTTTTATAAAATTTTATTTCTATGAGTTTTATTAAACTTTCTTGTATTCTAATTGATTTTAAAAACTTACTATTGATTCTAGACCAGCTAGAATCAATAGTAGATAGACTAGCTAGAATCAATAAAACTTTTAATAGATTCAGCAGTGAAAGTTTGATTCTAGCTAGTCTATCTACTATTTCTATGAGTCATATGCAAGAATATAATATCGGTAGAAATAGACAATAATATCGGCCACTGCGCGTCTTTTCTAAAATGACGTCTTGCATATGACTCCGTTTAATAAATGACTTTTAAAGTCATTAGAAAAAAAAATAAAATTTTTTCAGCTATGAATCTAGTAAGCAAGAGTCATATGCAAGACGTCATTTTAGAAAAGACGCGCAGTGGCCGATATTATTGTCTATTTAATAGACAATAATATCTCATACAATAAAATCAATTAGAATACAAGAAAGTTTGATTCTAGCTAGTCTATCTACTATTTCTTATCAATTTCTACTATTTCTGTTCGTGGATTTGCTTACTAGGTCAGAGATCTACTCATCTAGATCTCTAGATGAGATCTAGTCTATCTACTATTTCTATGAGTCATATGCAAGACGTCATTTTAGAAAAGACGCCCAGTGGCCGATATTATTGTCTATTTCTACAATATTATTGTCTTGCATATGACTCATAGAAATAGTAGATAGACTAGCTAGAATCAAACTTTCACTGCTGAATCTATTAAAAGTTTTATTGAAGTTTTATTAAACGGGGCGGTGTTCGTGGATTTGCTTACTAGGTCAGAGTTATGGACTTGCATATGAGAATATGCGTATGACTCATAGAAATAGAATCAAACTTTCACTGCTGAATCTATTAAAAGTTTTATTGATTCTTGCTAGTCTATCTACTATTGATTCTAGCTGGTCTAGAATCAATAGATTAGAATTCTAGAACCATATGCAAGACGTCACATACGAACTAGTGCTATTCTATTGATTCTATTAGAATCAAAGAGAAAGTTTGATTCTAGATTCAAATAGATTTGAATCTATTTATTGAATAGTGAAAAAGTCTTTTCTAAAATGACGTCTTGCATATGACTCATAGAAATAGTAGATAGACTAGCTAGAATCAAAATATTTTGCACAAGGACTTGCATATGAGAATATGCGTATGACTCATAGAAATAGAATCAAAATTTCACTGCTGAATCTATTAAAAGTTTTATTGATTCTAGCTAGTCTATCTACTATTGATTCTAGCTGGTCTAGAATCAATAGTAAGTTCTTAAAATCAATTAGAATACAAGAATGTTTGATTCTAGCTAGTCTATCTACTATTTTTATGAGTCATATGCAAGACGTCATTTTAGAAAAGACGCGCATTGGCCGATATTATTGTCTATATAATAGACAATAATATCTTGTATATCGGAATAGTAGATAGTTTGATTCTAGCTAGTCTATCTACTATTTCTATGAGTTTTATTTGTCTATTCTAGCTAGTCTATCTACTATTTCTATGAGTCATATGCAAGACGTCATTTTAGAAAAGACGCGCTGTGGCCGATATTATTATCTATTTCTATTTCTACTCCGTTTAATAAATCTATCTACTCTTGTATGCAAGACCTTTCATTTCATTCATAACATAAAAAGTAGATAGACTAGCTAGAATAGACAAATAAAACTCATAGAAATAGTAGATAGACTAGCTAGAATCAAACTTTCACTGCTGAATCTATTAAATCTATTTGAATATCGGCCACCTAGAGGCCTAGAGGAAAATATTTTGCACAAGGCCGCAAGCCTTCACTAGAAACAGTGAAAGTTTGATTCTAACTAGTCTATCTACTATTTCTATGAGTCTTTGTAGTAAAATATTGTAGTACTATTTCTATGAGTCATATGCAAGAATATAATATCGGTAGAAATAGACAATAATATCGCCCACTGCGCGTCTTTTCTAAAATGACGTCTTGCATATGACTCATAGAAATAGTAGATAGACTAGCTAGAATCAAACTTTCACTGCTGAATCTATTAAAAGTTTTAATAGATTCAAAACTTTTAATTCTTAAAGATTCAAAACTTTTAATAGATTCAGCAGTGATAGTTTGATAAGTTTCTAAGAATACTTAGAGTAGATAGATAGAATAGAATAGATAGAGATAATAAGTTTTCTATGAGTCATATGCAAGACGTCATTTTAGAATCCATTAAAACTTTTAATAGATTCAGCAGTGATAGTTTGATTATAGCTAGTCTATCTACTATTTCTATGAGTCATATGCAAGACGTCATTTTAGAAATCTATTTGAATCTAGAATCAAACTTTCACTGCTGAATCTATTAAATCTATTTGAATATCGGCCACCTAGAGGCCTAGAGGAAAATGTCCAGAATCAAAGTTTTATAAAATTTTATTTCTATGAGTTTTATTAAACTTTCTTGTATTCTAATTGATTTTAAAAACTTACTATTGATTCTAGACCAGCTAGAATCAATAGTAGATAGACTAGCTAGAATCAATAAAACTTTTAATAGATTCAGCAGTGAAAGTTTGATTCTAGCTAGTCTATCTACTATTTCTATGAGTCATATGCAAGAATATAATATCGGTAGAAATAGACAATAATATCGGCCACTGCGCGTCTTTTCTAAAATGACGTCTTGCATATGACTCCGTTTAATAAATGACTTTTAAAGTCATTAGAAAAAAAAAAAAATTTTTTCAGCTATGAATCTAGTAAGCAAGAGTCATATGCAAGACGTCATTTTAGAAAAGACGCGCAGTGGCCGATATTATTGTCTATTTAATAGACAATAATATCTTATACAATAAAATCAATTAGAATACAAGAAAGTTTGATTCTAGCTAGTCTATCTACTATTTCTTATCAATTTCTACTATTCCTGTTCGTGGATTTGCTTACTAGGTCAGAGATCTACTCATCTAGATCTCTAGATGAGATCTAGTCTATCTACTATTTCTATGAGTCATATGCAAGACGTCATTTTAGAAAAGACGCGCAGTGGCCGATATTATTGTCTATTTCTACGATATTATTGTCTTGCATATGACTCATAGAAATAGTAGATAGACTAGCTAGAATCAAACTTTCACTGCTGAATCTATTAAAAGTTTTATTGAAGTTTTATGAAACGGGGCGGTGTTTGTGGATTTGCTTACTAGGTCAGAGTTATAGACTTGCATATGAGAATATGCGTATGACTCATAGAAATAGAATCAAACTTTCACTGCTGAATCTATTAAAAGTTTTATTGATTCTTGCTAGTCTATCTACTATTGATTCTAGCTGGTCTAGAATCAATAGATTAGAATTCTAGAACCATATGCAAGACGTCACATACGAACTAGTGCTATTCTATTGATTCTATTAGAATCAAACAGAAAGTTTGATTCTAGATTCAAATAGATTTGAATCTATTTATTGAATAGTGAAAAAGTCTTTTCTAAAATGACGTCTTGCATATGACTCATAGAAAAAGTAGATAGACTAGCTAGAATCAAAATATTTTGCACAAGGACTTGCATATGAGAATATGCGTATGACTCATAGAAATAGAATCAAACTTTCACTGCTGAATCTATTAAAAGTTTTATTGATTCTAGCTAGTCTATCTACTATTGATTCTAGCTGGTCTAGAATCAATAGTAAGTTTTTAAAATCAATTAGAATACAAGAAAGTTCGATTCTAGCTAGTCTATCTACTATTTCTATGAGTCATATGCAAGACGTCATTTTAGAAAAGACACGCAGTGGCCGATATTATTGTCTATTTAATAGACAATAATATCTTGTATATAGGAATAGTAGAGAGTTTGATTCTAGCTAGTCTATCTACTATTTCTATGAATTTTATTTGTCTATTCTAGCTAGTCTATCTACTATTTCTATGAGTCATATGCAAGACGTCATTTTAGAAAAGACGCGCAGTGGCCGATATTATTGTCTATTTCTATTTCTACTCCGTTTAAGAAATCTATCTACTCTTGTATGCAAGACCTTTCATTTCATTCATAACATAAATAGTAGATAGACTAGCTAGAATAGACAAATAAAACTCATAGAAATAGTAGATAGACTAGCTAGAATCAAAATATTTTGCACAAGGACTTGCATATGACTCATAGAAATAGTAGATAGACTAGCTAGAATCAAACTTTCACTGCTGAATCTATTAAATCTATTTGAATATCGGCCACCTAGAGGCCTAAAGGAAAATATTTTGCACAAGGCCGCAAGCCTTCACTAGAAACACTGAAAGTTTGATTCTAGCTAGTCTATCTACTATTTCTATGAGTCTTTGTAGTAAAATATTGTAGTACTATTTCTATGAGTCATATGCAAGAATATAATATCGGTAGAAATAGACAATAATATCGGCCACTGCGCGTCTTTTCTAAAATGACGTCTTGCATATGACTCATAGAAATAGTAGATAGACTGGCTAGAATCAAACTTTCACTGCTGAATCTATTAAAAGTTTTAATAGATTCAAAACTTTTAATTCTTAAAGATTCAAAACTTTTAATAGATTCAGCAGTGAAAGTTTGATAAGTTTCTAAGAATACTTAGAGTAGATAGATAGAATAGAATAGATAGAGATAATAAGTTTTCTATGAGTCATATGCAAGACGTCATTTTAGAATCTATTAAAACTTTTAATAGATTCAGCAGTGAAAGTTTGATTCTAGCTAGTCTATCTACTATTTCTATGAGTCATATGCAAGACGTCATTTTAGAAATCTATTTGAATCTAGAATCAAACTTTCACTGCTGAATCTATTAAATCTATTTGAATATCGGCCACCTAGAGGCCTAGAGGAAAATGTCCAGAATCAAAGTTTTATAAAATTTTATTTCTATGAGTTTTATTAAACTTTCTTGTATTCTAATTGATTTTAAAAACTTACTATTGATTCTAGACCAGCTAGAATCAATAGTAGATAGACTAGCTAGAATCAATAAAACTTTTAATAGATTCAGCAGTGAAAGTTTGATTCTAGCTAGTCTATCTACTATTTCTATGAGTCATATGCAAGAATATAATATCGGTAGAAATAGACAATAATATCGGCCACTGCGCGTCTTTTCTAAAATGACGTCTTGCATATGACTCCGTTTAATAAATGACTTTTAAAGTCATTAGAAAAAAAAATAAAAATTTTTCAGCTATGAATCTAGTAAGCAAGAGTCATATGCAAGACGTCATTTTAGAAAAGACGCGCAGTGGCCGATATTATTGTCTATTTAATAGACAATAATATCTTATACAATAAAATCAATTAGAATACAAGAAAGTTTGATTCTAGCTAGTCTCTCTACTATTTCTTATCAATTTCTACTATTTCTGTTCGTGGATTTGCTTACTAGGTCAGAGATCTATTCATCTAGATCTCTAGATGAGATCTAGTCTATCTACTATTTCTATGAGTCATATGCAAGACGTCATTTTAGAAAAGACGCGCAGTGGCCGATATTATTGTCTATTTCTACGATATTATTGTCTTGCATATGACTCATAGAAATAGTAGATAGACTAGCTAGAATAAAACTTTCACTACTGAATCTATTAAAAGTTTTATTGAAGTTTTATTAAACGGGGCGGTGTTAGTGGATTTGCTTACTAGGTCAGAGTTATGGACTTGCATATGAGAATATGCGTATGACTCATAGAAATAGAATCAAACTTTCACTGCTGAATCTATTAAAAGTTTTATTGATTCTTGCTAGTCTATCTACTTTTGATTCTAGCTGGTCTAGAATCAATAGATTAGAATTCTAGAACCATATGCAAGACGTCACATACGAACTAGTGCTATTCTATTGATTCTATTAGAATCAAACAGAAAGTTTGATTCTAGATTCAAATAGATTTGAATCTATTTATTGAATAGTGAAAAAGTCTTTTCTAAAATGACGTCTTGCATATGACTCATAGAAATAGTAGATAGACTAGCTAGAATCAAAATATTTTGCACAAGGACTTGCATATGAGAAAATGCGTATGACTCATAGAAATAGAATCAAACTTTCACTGCTGAATCTATTAAAAGTCTTATTGATTCTAGCTAGTCTATCTACTATTGATTCTAGCTGGTCTAGAATCAATAGTAAGTTTTTAAAATCAATTAGAATACAAGAAAGTTTGATTCTAGCTAGTCTATCTACTATTACAACTTATTTTTATATATATCTACTAGCTGTTGGAATTTGCTGTCTACCAGCAAATTTTAGTACTTTTATATATCTACTAGCAAATCTTACTATCTACTAGCAAATCTTTTCTAGCAAATCTTGGGGGCATCGTGCCCCCAAGCCCCCCGCGCGCGTAAGTCGTTACACGCCATATTAGTTACCTGCCATTGTAGTTGTGTCCCTGTGTCCCACCTGTGAATTGAGATAGATATAAATATATATATTTTTTGAACTACATAAAACTTGCGAATATACAACATTCTTCGCTGTCCAATTTAACTACGTAAAACTTAAGAATATACAACATTCTTCCATGTCCCATTGTTTGTGCATATAAATAGATTGTTAGGTTTACCGACTCTTGAACATGCAACATAAAATTGTCCATGGGAAAAGCAATCCGTATTCAGATCTATACCTGATTATTCTAATGATTGCCCTTTAACTTTGTTGATGCTGATTGCTAATCAAACATTCCCTGTGTCCCCGTCGTCATTTATATATCCCCCTGTGCCCCCCGGCACCCCCCTTGTAGTTGTGTCCCTGTGTCCTGGTCGTCATTTATATTCCCAGTTTTCCGGTCGTCATTTGTGTCCCGGTGTCCCAGTCTGTACTTTCTCTTTGAGTGTTGATGTCGTCATTTATATTCCCTGTGTCCCGGTGTCCGGGTCATCATTTTCGTCCCGGTTGTCATTTGTGTCCCGGTGCTTTGTTGATGGTGATTTCTAATCGAACATTCCTTGTCTCCTGGTTGCTTTCTCTTTGAGTGTCCCTTTCGTCATTTTTATTCACTATGTCCCGGTCGTCATTTGTGTCCCGATGTCGAGGTCTGTAATTTCGTCAGTCGTCAAGACATGACGTAAGTCAACACACAATCATGACGTTAATCGACAGACACACATACAACTTATTTTTATATATATCTACTAGCTGTTGGAATTTGCTGTCTACCAGCAAATTTTAGTACTTTTATATATCTACTAGCAAATCTTACTAGCAAATTTTCTACTAGCAAATTTTATAGATCTACAAACAAATTTTCAATTCGTATTCAGATCTATACCTCATTATTTTAACGATGTGTCCCTTTGTCCCGGTCGTTATTTATAGTCCCTGTGTCTCGGTCGTGATTTATATTCCCTGTGTCCCAGCGTCCCGGTCGTCATTTGTGTCCCGGTGTCCCGGTCTGTAATTCCTCTTCGAACAATC
The DNA here is from genome assembly GCF_032884065.1 of Artemia franciscana. Taxonomy (NCBI): domain Eukaryota; kingdom Metazoa; phylum Arthropoda; class Branchiopoda; order Anostraca; family Artemiidae; genus Artemia; species Artemia franciscana. Next base: position 2,385 of record NW_027063161.1, on the reverse strand, counting down.
CCTGTGTTCCGGTCGTCATTTATATATCTTCCCTGTACCCCCATCGTCCCCTTTGTAGTTGTGTCACTGTGTCCCGGTCGTCATTTATATTCCCTGTGTCCTGGTGTCCCAGTCTGTAATTTCTCTTTGAGGTTCCCGGTCGTCATTTATATTCCCTGTATCCCCGTGTCCCGGTCGTCATTTGTGTCCCGGTCTGTAATTTCATCAGTTGACAAACATGACGTCAGTCGACACACAATTTCATGACGCATACAGCTCAATCGTTACAATGACGTCAGTCGACACACCTTACGTCACTCGACAGACACACAGACAACTTATTTTTATATATATAGATATATAGCTGTTGGGGGGGGGGGCTCGGGGGGGGGGCATCGCGCCCCAAAGCCTTCCACGCACGTAAGTCGTTACACGCCATATTAGTTACCTGTTATTGTAGTTGTGTCCCTGTGTCCCACCTGTGAATTGAGATAGATATAAATATATATATTTTTTGAACTACATAAAACTTGCGAATATACAACATTCTTCGCTGTCCAATTTAACTACGTAAAACTTAAGGATATACAACATTCTTCCATGTCCCATTGATTGTGCATATAAATAGATTGTTAGGTTTACCGACTCTTGAACATGCAACATAAAATTGTCCATGGGAAAAGCAATCCGTATTCAGATCTATACCTGATTATTCTAATGATTGCCCTTTAACTTTGTTGATGCTGATTGCTAATCAAACATTCCCTGTGTCCCCGTCGTCATTTATATATCCCCATGTGCCCCCCGGCACCCCCCTTGTAGTTGTGTCCCTGTGTCCTGGTCGTCATTTATATTCCCAGTATTCCGGTCGTCATTTGTGTCCCGGTGTCCCAGTCTGTACTTTCTCTTTGAGTGTCGAGGTCGTCATTTATATTCCCTGTGTCCCGGTCATCATTTTCGTCCCGGTTGTCATTTGTGTCCCGGTGCTTTGTTGATGGTGATTGCTAATCGAACATTCCTTGTCTCCTGGTCACTTTCTCTTTGAGTGTCCATTTCGTCATTTTTATTCCCTATGTCCCGGTGTCCCGGTCGTCATTTGTGTCCCGATGTCGAGGTCTGTAATTTCTTCAGTCGTCAAGACATGACGTAAGTCAACACACAATCATGACGTTAATCGACAAACACACATACAACTTATTTTTATATATATCTACTAGCTGTTGGAATTTGCTGTCTACCAGCAAATTTTAGTACTTTTATATATCTACTAGCAAATCTTACTTGCAAATTTTCTACTAGCAAATTTTATAGATCTACAAACAAATTTTCAATTCGTATTCAGATCTATACCTCATTATTTTAACGATGTGTCCCTTTGTCCCGGTCGTCATTTATATTCCCTGTGTCCCAGCGTCCCGGTCGTCATTTGTGTCCCGGTGTCCCGGTCTGTAATTTCTCTTCGAACAATCCCTGTGTCCCGGTCGTCATTTATATATCTTCCCTGTACCCCCGTCGTCCCCTTTGTAGTTGTGTCACTGTGTCCCGGTCGTCATTTATATTCCCTGTGTCCCGGTGTCCCAGTCTGTAATTTCTCTTTGTGGTTCCCGGTCGTCATTTATATTCCCTGTATCCCCGTGTCCCGGTCGTCATTTGTGTCCCGGTCTGTAATTTCATCAGTTGACAAACATGACATCAGTCGACACACAATTTCATGACGCATACAGCTCAATCCTTACAATGACGTCAGCCGACACACCTGACGTCACTCGACAGACACACAGACAACTTATTTATATATATATAGATATATAGCTGTTGGGGGGGGGCTCGGGGGGGCATCGCGCCCCCAAGCCCCCCGCGCGCGTAAGTCGTTACACGCCATATTAGTTACCTGCCATTGTAGTTGTGTCCCTGTGTCCCACCTGTGAATTGAGATAGATATAAATATATATTTTTTTTGAACTACATAAAACTTGCGAATATACAACATTCTTCGCTGTCCAATTTAACTACGTAAAACTTAAGAATATACAACATTCTTCCATGTCCCATTGTTTGTGCATATAAATAGTTTGTTAGGTTTACCGACTCTTGAACATGCAACATAAAATTGTCCATGGGAAAAGCAATCCGTATTCAGATCTATACCTGATTATTCTAATGATTGCCCTTTAACTTTGTTGATGCTGATTGCTAATCAAACATTCCCTATGTCCCCGTCGTCATTTATATATCCCCCTGTGCCCCCCGGCACCCCCCTTGTAGTTGTGTCCCTGTGTCCTGGTCGTCATTTATATTCCCAGTATTCCGGTCGTCATTTGTGTCCTGGTGTCCCAGTCTGTACTTTCTCTTTGAGTGTCGAGGTCGTCATTTATATCCCCTGTGTCCCGGTGTCCCGGTCATAAT
>NW_027063160.1:92064-117537 GCF_032884065.1 Artemia franciscana | reverse complement strand
ATGATTGCACATGGTAAAAAATGTGATTAAAGGCTCTTTTCCTATGTCAAAAGTTTTAGTTTTCGAGGGTAATAGCTAGGTCTGTGGAAAAAATGAAGATATTAGACTATTTTATGATTGCACATGGTAAAGAATGTGATTAAAGGCTCTTTTCCTATTTCAAAAGTTTTATTTTTCGAGGGTAATAGCTATGTCTGTTGAAAAAATTAAGATATTAGACTATTTTATGATTGCACATGGTAAAGAATGTGATTAAATGCTCTTTCCTATGTCAAAAGTTTTAGTTTTTCTAGGGTAGTAGCTACGTATGTTGAAAAAATGAAGATATTAGACAATTTATGATTGCACATGGTAAAGAATGTGATTAAAGGCTCTTTTCCTATTTCAAAAGTTTTAGTTTCGAGGGTAATAGCTACGTATGTTGAAAAAATGAAGATATTAGACTATTTTGTGATTGCATATTGTAAAGAATGTGATTAAAGGCTCTTTTCCTATTTCAAAAGTTTTAGTTTTCGAGGGTAATAGCTACGTATGTTGAAAAAATGAAGATATTAGACTATTTTATGATTGCAAATGGTAAAGAATGTGATTAAAGGCTCTTTTCCTATGTCAGAAGTTTTAGTTTTCAAGGGTAATAGCTACGTATGTTAAAAAAATGAAGATATTAGACTATTTTATGATTGCAAATGGTAAAGAATGTGATTAAAGGCTCTTTTCCTCTGTCAAATGTTTTAGTTTTCGAGGGTAATAGCTTTGTCTGTGGAAAAAATGAAGATATTAGACAATTTTATGATTGCACATGCTAAAGAATGTGATTAAAGGCTCTTTTCCTATTTCAAAACTTTTAGTTTTCGAGGGTAATAGCTACGTATGTTGAAAAAATGAAGATATTAGACTATTTTATGATTGCAAATGGTAAAGAATGTGATTAAAGTCTCTTTTTCTATGTCAAAAGTTTTAGTTTTCGAGGGTAATAGCTACGTATGTTGAAAAAATGAAGATATTAGACAATTTTATTATTGCACATGGTAAAGAATGTGATTAAAGGCTCTTTTCCTATTTCAAAAGTTTTAGTTTTCGAGGGTAATAGCTACGTATGTTGAAAAAATGAAGATATTAGACTATTTTATGATTGCACATGGTAAAGAATGTGATTAAAGCTCTTTTCCTATTTCAAAAGTTTTAGTTTTCGAGGGTAATAGCTACGTATGTTGAAAAAATGAAGATATTAGACAATTTTATGATTGCACATGGTAAAGAATGTGATTAAAGGCTCTTTTCCTATGTCAAAAGTTTTAGTTTTCGAGGGTAATAGCTACGTATGTTGAAAAAATGAAGATATTAGACTATTTTATGATTGCACATGGTAAAGAATGTGATTAAAGGCTCTTTTCCTATTTCAAAAGTTTTAGTTTTCGAGGGTAATAGCTACGTATGTTGAAAAAATGAAGATATTAGACTATTTTATGATTGCAATGGTAAAGAATGTGATTAAAGGCTCTTTTCCTATTTCAAAAGTTTTAGTTTTCGAGGGTAATAGCTACGTATGTTGAAAAAATGAAGATATTAGACTATTTTATGATTGCACATGGTAAAGAATGTGATTAAAGGCTCTTTTCCTATTTCAAAAGTTTTAGTTTTCGAGGGTAATAGCTACGTATGTTGAAAAAATGAAGGTATTAGACTATTTTATGATTGCACATGGTAAAGAATGTGATTAAAGGCTCTTTTCCTATTTCAAAAGTTTAGTTTTCTAGGGTAATAGCTACGTATGTTGAAAAAACTGAAGATATTAGACAACTTTATGGTTGCACATGGTAAAGAATGTGATTAAAGGCTCTTTTCCTATTTCAAAAGTTTTAGTTTTCGAGGGTAATTGCTACGTATGTTGAAAAAATGAAGATATTAGACTATTTTATGATTGCAAATGGTAAAGAATGTGATTAAAGGCTCTTCTCCTATTTCAAAAGTTTGTAGTTTTCGAGGGTAATAGCTACGTATGTTGAAAAAATGAAGATATTAGACTATTTTATGATTGCAAATGGTAAAGAATGTGATTAAAGGCTCTTTTCCTATTTCAAAAGTTTTAGTTTTCGAGGGTAATAGCTACGTATGTTGAAAAATGAAGATATTAGACTATTTTATGATTGCACATGGTAAAGAATGTGATTAAAGGCTCTTTTCCTATTTCAAAAGTTTTAGTTTTCGAGGGTAATAGCTGCGTATGTTGAAAAAATGAAGATATTAGACTATTTTATGATTGCACATGGTAAAGAATGTGATTAAAGGCTCTTTTCCTATTTCAAAAGTTTTAGTTTTCGAGGGTAATAGCTACGTATGTTGAAAAAATGAAGATATTAGACTATTTTATGGTTGCACATGGTAAAGAATGTGATTAAAGGCTCTTTTCCTATTTCAAAAGTTTTAGTTTTCGAGGGATAATAGCTATGTATGTTGAAAAAATGAAGATATTAGACTATTTTATGATTGCACATGGTAAAGAATGTGATTAAAGGCCTCTTCTCCTATTTCAAAAGTTCTAGTTTTCGAGGGTAATAGCTACGTATGTTGAAAAAATGAAGATATTAGACTATTTTATGATTGCAAATGGTAAAGAATGTGATTAAAGGCTCTTTTCCTATGTCAAAAGTTTTAGTTTTCGAGGGTAATAGCTACGAATGTTGAAAAAATGAAGATATTAGACTATTTTATGATTGCACATGGTAAAGAATGTGATTAAAGGCTCTTTTCCTATTTCAAAAGTTTTAGTTTTCGAGGGTAATAGCTACGTATGTTGAAAAAATGAAGATATTAGACTATTTTATGATTGCACATGGTAAAGAATGTGATTAAAGGCTCTTTTCCTATGTCAAAAGTTTTAGTTTTCGAGGGTAATAGCTACGTATGTTGAAAAAATGAAGATATTAGACTATTTTATGATTGCAATGGTAAAGAATGTGATTAAAGGCTCTTTTCCTATTTCAAAAGTTTTAGTTTTCGAGGGTAATAGCTACGTATGTTGAAAAAATGAAGATATTAGACTATTTTATGATTGCACATGGTAAAGAATGTGATTAAAGGCTCTTTTCCTATTTCAAAAGTTTTAGTTTTCGAGGGTAATAGCTACGTATGTTGAAAAAATGAAGATATTAGACTATTTTATGATTGCACATGGTAAAGAATGTGATTAAAGGCTCTTTTCCTATTTCAAAAGTTTTAGTTTTCGAGGGTAATAGCTACGTATGTTGAAAAAATGAAGATATTAGACTATTTTATGATTGCACATGGTAAAGAATGTGATTAAAGGCTCTTTTCCTATTTCAAAAGTTTTAGTTTTCGAGGGTAATAGCTATGTCTGTTGAAAAAATGAAGATATTAGACTATTTTATGATTGCACATGGTAAAGAATGTGATTAAAGGCTCTTTTCCTATGTCAAAAGTTTTAGTTTTCGAGGGTAATAGCTACGTATGTTGAAAAAATGAAGATATTAGACTATTTTATGATTGCACATGGTAAAGAATGTGATTAAAGGCTCTTTTCCTATTCAAAAGTTTTAGTTTTCGAGGGTAATAGCTACGTATGTTGAAAAAATGAAGATATTAGACTATTTTATGATTGCAAATGGTAAAGAATGTGATTAAAGGCTCTTTTCCTATTTCAAAAGTTTTAGTTTTCGAGGGTAATAGCTACGTATGTTGAAAAAATGAAGATATTAGACTATTTTATGATTGCAAATGGTAAAGAATGTGATTAAAGGCTCTTTTCCTATTTCAAAAGTTTTAGTTTTCGAGGGTAATAGCTACGTATGTTGAAAAAATGAAGATATTAGACTATTTTATGATTGCAAATGGTAAAGAATGTGATTAAAGGCTCTTTTCCTATTTCAAAAGTTTTAGTTTTGAGGGTAATAGCTACGTATGTTGAAAAAATGAAGATATTAGACTATTTTATGATTGCAATGGTAAAGAATGTGATTAAAGGCTCTTTTCCTATTTCAAAAGTTTTAGTTTTCGAGGGTAATAGCTACGTATGTTGAAAAAATGAAGATATTAGACTATTTTATGATTGCACATGGTAAAGAATGTGATTAAAGGCTCTTTTCCTATTTCAAAAGTTTTAGTTTTCGAGGGTAATAGCTACGTATGTTGAAAAAATGAAGATATTAGACAATTTTATGATTGCACATGGTAAAGAATGTGATTAAAGGCTCTTTTCCTATTTCAAAAGTTTTAGTTTTCGAGGGTAATAGCTACGTATGTTGAAAAAATGAAGATATTAGACTATTTTATGATTGCAAATGGTAAAGAATGTGATTAAAGGCTCTTTTCCTATTTCAAAAGTTTTAGTTTTCGAGGGTAATAGCTGTCTGTGAAAAAATGAAGATATTAGACTATTTTATGATTGCAAATGGTAAAGAATGTGATTAAAGGCTCTTTTCCTATTTCAAAAGTTTTAGTTTTCGAGGGTAATAGCTACGTATGTTGAAAAAATGAAGATATTAGACTATTTTATGATTGCACATGGTAAAGAATGTGATTAAAGGCTCTTTTCCTATTTCAAAAGTTTTAGTTTTCGAGGGTAATAGCTACGTATGTTGAAAAAATGAAGATATTAGACAATTTTATGATTGCACATGGTAAAGAATGTGATTAAAGGCTCTTTTCCTATTTCAAAAGTTTTAGTTTTCGAGGGTAATAGCTACGTATGTTGAAAAAATGAAGATATTAGACTATTTTATGATTGCACATGGTAAAGAATGTGATTAAAGGCTCTTTTCCTATTTCAAAAGTTTTAGTTTTCGAGGGTAATAGCTACGTATGTTGAAAAAATGAAGATATTAGACTATTTTATGATTGCAAATGGTAAAGAATGTGATTAAAGGCTCTTTTCCTATGTCAAAAGTTTTAGTTTTCGAGGGTAATAGCTACGTATGTTGAAAAAATGAAGATATTAGACTATTTTATGATTGCAAATGGTAAAGAATGTGATTAAAGGCTCTTTTCCTATTTCAAAAGTTTTAGTTTTCGAGGGTAATAGCTACGTATGTTGAAAAAATGAAGATATTAGACTATTTTATGATTGCAAATGGTAAAGAATGTGATTAAAGGCTCTTTTCCTATTTCAAAAGTTTTAGTTTTCGAGGGTAATAGCTACGTATGTTGAAAAAATGAAGATATTAGACTATTTTATGATTGCAATGGTAAAGAATGTGATTAAAGGCTCTTTTCCTATTTCAAAAGTTTTAGTTTTCGAGGGTAATAGCTACGTATGTTGAAAAAATGAAGATATTAGACTATTTTATGATTGCACATGGTAAAGAATGTGATTAAAGGCTCTTTTCCTATTTCAAAAGTTTTAGTTTTCGAGGGTAATAGCTACGTATGTTGAAAAAATGAAGATATTAGACTATTTTATGATTGCACATGGTAAAGAATGTGATTAAAGGCTCTTTTCCTATTTCAAAAGTTTTAGTTTTCGAGGGTAATAGCTACGTATGTTGAAAAAATGAAGATATTAGACTATTTTATGATTGCACATGGTAAAGAATGTGATTAAAGGCTCTTTTCCTATTTCAAAAGTTTTAGTTTTCGAGGGTAATAGCTACGTATGTTGAAAAAATGAAGATATTAGACTATTTTATGATTGCACATGGTAAAGAATGTGATTAAAGGCTCTTTTCCTATTTCAAAAGTTTTAGTTTTCGAGGGTAATAGCTACGTATGTTGAAAAAATGAAGATATTAGACTATTTTATGATTGCACATGGTAAAGAATGTGATTAAAGGCTCTTTTCCTATTTCAAAAGTTTTAGTTTTCGAGGGTAATAGCTACGTATGTTGAAAAAATGAAGATATTAGACAATTTTATGATTGCACATGGTAAAGAATGTGATTAAAGGCTCTTTTCCTATTTCAAAAGTTTTAGTTTTCGAGGGTAATAGCTACGTATGTTGAAAAAATGAAGATATTAGACTATTTTATGATTGCACATGGTAAAGAATGTGATTAAAGGCTCTTTTCCTATTTCAAAAGTTTTAGTTTTCGAGGGTAATAGCTACGTATGTTGAAAAAATGAAGATATTAGACTATTTTATGATTGCACATGGTAAAGAATGTGATTAAAGGCTCTTTTCCTATTTCAAAAGTTTTAGTTTTCGAGGGTAATAGCTACGTATGTTGAAAAAATGAAGATATTAGACTATTTTATGATTGCACATGGTAAAGAATGTGATTAAAGGCTCTTTTCCTATTTCAAAAGTTTTAGTTTTCGAGGGTAATAGCTACGTATGTTGAAAAAATGAAGATATTAGACTATTTTATGATTGCACATGGTAAAGAATGTGATTAAAGGCTCTTTTCCTATTTCAAAAGTTTTAGTTTTCGAGGGTAATAGCTACGTATGTTGAAAAAATGAAGATATTAGACTATTTTATGATTGCACATGGTAAAGAATGTGATTAAAGGCTCTTTTCCTATTTCAAAAGTTTTAGTTTTCGAGGGTAATAGCTACGTATGTTGAAAAAATGAAGATATTAGACTATTTTATGATTGCAAATGGTAAAGAATGTGATTAAAGGCTCTTTTCCTATGTCAAAAGTTTTAGTTTTCGAGGGTAATAGCTACGTATGTTGAAAAAATGAAGATATTAGACTATTTTATGATTGCAATGGTAAAGAATGTGATTAAAGGCTCTTTTCCTATTTCAAAAGTTTTAGTTTTCGAGGGTAATAGCTACGTATGTTGAAAAAATGAAGATATTAGACTATTTTATGATTGCACATGGTAAAGAATGTGATTAAAGGCTCTTTTCCTATTTCAAAAGTTTTAGTTTTCGAGGGTAATAGCTACGTATGTTGAAAAAATGAAGATATTAGACTATTTTATGATTGCACATGGTAAAGAATGTGATTAAAGGCTCTTTTCCTATTTCAAAAGTTTTAGTTTTCGAGGGTAATAGCTACGTATGTTGAAAAAATGAAGATATTAGACTATTTTATGATTGCAAATGGTAAAGAATGTGATTAAAGGCTCTTTTCCTATTTCAAAAGTTTTAGTTTTCGAGGGTAATAGCTGTCTGTGGAAAAAATGAAGATATTAGACTATTTTATGATTGCAAATGGTAAAGAATGTGATTAAAGGCTCTTTTCCTATTTCAAAAGTTTTAGTTTTCGAGGGTAATAGCTACGTCATGTTGAAAAAATGAAGATATTAGACTATTTTATGATTGCACATGGTAAAGAATGTGATTAAAGGCTCTTTTCCTATTTCAAAAGTTTTAGTTTTCGAGGGTAATAGCTACGTATGTTGAAAAAATGAAGATATTAGACTATTTTATGATTGCACATGGTAAAGAATGTGATTAAAGGCTCTTTTCCTATTTCAAAAGTTTTAGTTTTCGAGGGTAATAGCTACGTATGTTGAAAAAATGAAGATATTAGACTATTTTATGATTGCACATGGTAAAGAATGTGATTAAAGGCTCTTTTCCTATTTCAAAAGTTTTAGTTTTCGAGGGTAATAGCTACGTATGTTGAAAAAATGAAGATATTAGACTATTTTATGATTGCAAATGGTAAAGAATGTGATTAAAGGCTCTTTTCCTATGTCAAAAGTTTTAGTTTTCGAGGGTAATAGCTACGTATGTTGAAAAAATGAAGATATTAGACTATTTTATGATTGCACATGGTAAAGAATGTGATTAAAGGCTCTTTTCCTATTTCAAAAGTTTTAGTTTTCGAGGGTAATAGCTACGTATGTTGAAAAAATGAAGATATTAGACTATTTTATGATTGCACATGGTAAAGAATGTGATTAAAGGCTCTTTTCCTATTTCAAAAGTTTTAGTTTTCGAGGGTAATAGCTACGTATGTTGAAAAAATGAAGATATTAGACTATTTTATGATTGCACATGGTAAAGAATGTGATTAAAGGCTCTTTTCCTATTTCAAAAGTTTTAGTTTTCGAGGGTAATAGCTACGTATGTTGAAAAAATGAAGATATTAGACTATTTTATGATTGCACATGGTAAAGAATGTGATTAAAGGCTCTTTTCCTATGTCAAAAGTTTTAGTTTTCGAGGGTAATAGCTACGTATGTTGAAAAAATGAAGATATTAGACTATTTTATGATTGCACATGGTAAAGAATGTGATTAAAGGCTCTTTTCCTATTTCAAAAGTTTTAGTTTTCGAGGGTAATAGCTACGTATGTTGAAAAAATGAAGATATTAGACTATTTTATGATTGCACATGGTAAAGAATGTGATTAAAGGCTCTTTTCCTATTTCAAAAGTTTTAGTTTTCGAGGGTAATAGCTACGTATGTTGAAAAAATGAAGATATTAGACTATTTTATGATTGCACATGGTAAAGAATGTGATTAAAGGCTCTTTTCCTATTTCAAAAGTTTTAGTTTTCGAGGGTAATAGCTACGTATGTTGAAAAAATGAAGATATTAGACTATTTTATGATTGCACATGGTAAAGAATGTGATTAAAGGCTCTTTTCCTATTTCAAAAGTTTTAGTTTTCGAGGGTAATAGCTACGTATGTTGAAAAAATGAAGATATTAGACTATTTTATGATTGCAAATGGTAAAGAATGTGATTAAAGGCTCTTTTCCTATTTCAAAAGTTTTAGTTTTCGAGGGTAATAGCTACGTATGTTGAAAAAATGAAGATATTAGACTATTTTATGATTGCAAATGGTAAAGAATGTGATTAAAGGCTCTTTTCCTATTTCAAAAGTTTTAGTTTTCGAGGGTAATAGCTACGTATGTTGAAAAAATGAAGATATTAGACTATTTTATGATTGCAAATGGTAAAGAATGTGATTAAAGGCTCTTTTCCTATTTCAAAAGTTTTAGTTTTCGAGGGTAATAGCTACGTATGTTGAAAAAATGAAGATATTAGACTATTTTATGATTGCAAATGGTAAAGAATGTGATTAAAGGCTCTTTTCCTATGTCAAAAGTTTTAGTTTTCGAGGGTAATAGCTACGTATGTTGAAAAAATGAAGATATTAGACTATTTTATGATTGCAAATGGTAAAGAATGTGATTAAAGGCTCTTTTCCTATGTCAAAAGTTTTAGTTTTCGAGGGTAATAGCTACGTATGTTGAAAAAATGAAGATATTAGACTATTTTATGATTGCACATGGTAAAGAATGTGATTAAAGCTCTTTTCCTATTTCAAAAGTTTTAGTTTTCGAGGGTAATAGCTACGTATGTTGAAAAAATGAAGATATTAGACTATTTTATGATTGCAAATGGTAAAGAATGTGATTAAAGGCTCTTTTCCTATGTCAAAAGTTTTAGTTTTCGAGGGTAATAGCTACGTATGTTGAAAAATGAAGATATTAGACTATTTTATGATTGCACATGGTAAAGAATGTGATTAAAGGCTCTTTTCCTATTTCAAAAGTTTTAGTTTTCGAGGGTAATAGCTACGTATGTTGAAAAAATGAAGATATTAGACTATTTTATGATTGCACATGGTAAAGAATGTGATTAAAGGCTCTTTTCCTATTTCAAAAGTTTTAGTTTTCGAGGGTAATAGCTATGTCTGTGAAAAAATGAAGATATTAGACTATTTTATGATTGCACATGGTAAAGAATGTGATTAAAGGCTCTTTTCCTATTTCAAAAGTTTTAGTTTTCGAGGGTAATAGCTACGTATGTTGAAAAAATGAAGATATTAGACTATTTTATGATTGCACATGGTAAAGAATGTGATTAAAGGCTCTTTTCCTATGTCAAAAGTTTTAGTTTTCGAGGGTAATAGCTATGTATGTTGAAAAAATGAAGATATTAGACTATTTTATGATTGCACATGGTAAAGAATGTGATTAAAGGCTCTTTTCCTATGTCAAAAGTTTTAGTTTTCGAGGGTAATAGCTACGTATGTTGAAAAAATGAAGATATTAGACTATTTTATGATTGCAAATGGTAAAGAATGTGATTAAAGGCTCTTTTCCTATGTCAAAAGTTTTAGTTTTCGAGGGTAATAGCTACGTATGTTGAAAAAATGAAGATATTAGACTATTTTATGATTGCAAATGGTAAAGAATGTGATTAAAGGCTCTTTTCCATTTCAAAAGTTTTAGTTTTCGAGGGTAATAGCTACGTATGTTGAAAAAATGAAGATATTAGACTATTTTATGATTGCAAATGGTAAAGAATGTGATTAAAGGCTCTTTTCCTATGTCAAAAGTTTTAGTTTTCGAGGGTAATAGCTACGTATGTTGAAAAAATGAAGATATTAGACTATTTTATGATTGCAAATGGTAAAGAATGTGATTAAAGGCTCTTTTCCTATTGTCAAAAGTTTTAGTTTTCGAGGGTAATAGCTACGTATGTTGAAAAAATGAAGATATTAGACTATTTTATGATTGCACATGGTAAAGAATGTGATTAAAGGCTCTTTTCCTATTTCAAAAGTTTTAGTTTTCGAGGGTAATAGCTACGTATGTTGAAAAAATGAAGATATTAGACTATTTTATGATTGCACATGGTAAAGAATGTGATTAAAGGCTCTTTTCCTATTTCAAAAGTTTTACGGTTTTCGAGGTTGAAAAAAGAAGATATTAGACTATTTTATGATTGCAAATGGTAAAGAATGTGATTAAAGGCTCTTTTCCTATTTCAAAAGTTTTAGTTTTCGAGGGTAATAGCTACGTATGTTAAAAAATGAAGATATTAGACTATTTTATGATTGCAAATGGTAAAGAATGTGATTAAAGGCTCTTTTCCTATTTCAAAAGTTTTAGTTTTCGAGGGTAATAGCTACGTATGTTGAAAAAATGAAGATATTAGACTATTTTATGATTGCAAATGGTAAAGAATGTGATTAAAGGCTCTTTTCCTATTTCAAAAGTTTTAGTTTTCGAGGGTAATAGCTGTCTGTGAAAAAATGAAGATATTAGACTATTTTATGATTGCAAATGGTAAAGAATGTGATTAAAGGCTCTTTTCCTATTTCAAAAGTTTTAGTTTTCGAGGGTAATAGCTACGTATGTTGAAAAAATGAAGATATTAGACTATTTTATGATTGCACATGGTAAAGAATGTGATTAAAGGCTCTTTTCCTATTTCAAAAGTTTTAGTTTTCGAGGGTAATAGCTTTACGTATGTTGAAAAAATGAAGATATTAGACAATTTTATGATTGCACATGGTAAAGAATGTGATTAAAGGCTCTTTTCCTATTTCAAAAGTTTTAGTTTTCGAGGGTAATAGCTACGTATGTTGAAAAAATGAAGATATTAGACTATTTTATGATTGCAAATGGTAAAGAATGTGATTAAAGGCTCTTTTCCTATGTCAAAAGTTTTAGTTTTCGAGGGTAATAGCTACGTATGTTGAAAAAATGAAGATATTAGACTATTTTATGATTGCACATGGTAAAGAATGTGATTAAAGGCTCTTTTCTATTTCAAAAGTTTTAGTTTTCGAGGGTAATAGCTACGTATGTTGAAAAAATGAAGATATTAGACTATTTTATGATTGCACATGGTAAAGAATGTGATTAAAGGCTCTTTTCCTATTTCAAAAGTTTTAGTTTTCGAGGGTAATAGCTACGTATGTTGAAAAAATGAAGATATTAGACAATTTTATGATTGCACATGGTAAAGAATGTGATTAAAGGCTCTTTTCCTATGTCAAAAGTTTTAGTTTTCGAGGGTAATAGCTACGTATGCTGAAAAAATGAAGATATTAGACTATTTTATGATTGCACATGGTAAAGAATGTGATTAAAAGCTCTTTTACTATTTCAAAAGTTTTAGTTTTCGAGGGTAATAGCTACGTATGTTGAAAAAATTAAGATATTAGACTGTTTTATGATTGCAAATGGTAAAGAATGTGATTAAAGGCTCTTTTCCTATGTCAAAAGTTTTAGTTTTCGAGGGTAATAGCTACGTATGTTGAAAAAATGAAGATATTAGACAATTTTATGATTGCACATGGTAAAGAATGTGATTAAAGGCTCTTTTCCTATTTCAAAAGTTTTAGTTTTCGAGGGTAATAGCTACGTATGTTGAAAAAATGAAGGTATTAGACTATTTTATGATTGCACATGGTAAAGAATGTGATTAAAGGCTCTTTTCCTATTTCAAAAGTTTTAGTTTTCGAGGGTAATAGCTACGTATGTTGAAAAAATGAAGATATTAGACAACTTTATGGTTGCACATGGTAAAGAATGTGATTAAAGGCTCTTTTCCTATTTCAAAAATTTAGTTTTCGAGGGTAATAGCTACGTTTGTTGAAAAAATGAAGATATTAGACTATTTTATGATTGCAAATGGTAAAGAATGTGATTAAAGGCTCTTTTCCTATGTCAAAAGTTTTAGTTTTCGAGGGTAATAGCTACGTATGTTGAAAAAATGAAGATATTAGACTATTTTATGATTGCAAATGGTAAAGAATGTGATTAAAGGCTCTTTTCCTATTTCAAAAGTTTTAGTTTTCGAGGGTAATAGCTACGTATGTTGAAAAAATGAAGATATTAGACAATTTTATGATTGCACATGGTAAAGAATGTGATTAAAGGCTCTTTTCCTATTTCAAAAGTTTTAGTTTTCGAGGGTAATAGCTACGTATGTTGAAAAAATGAAGATATTAGACTATTTTATGATTGCAAATGGTAAAGAATGTGATTAAAGGCTCTTCTCCTATTTCAAAAGTTTGTAGTTTTCGAGGGTAATAGCTTTGTCTGTGGAAAAAATGAAGATATTAGACTATTTTATGATTGCAAATGGTAAAGAATGTGATTAAAGGCTCTTTTCCTATTTCAAAAGTTTTAGTTTTCGAGGGTAATAGCTATGTCTGTGGAAAAAATGAAGATATTAGACTATTTTATGATTGCACATGGTAAAGAATTTGATTAAAGGCTCTTTTCCTATTTCAAAAGTTTTAGTTTTCGAGGGTAATAGCTAAGTATGTTGAAAAAATGAAGATATTAGACTTTTTTTATGATTGCACATGGTAAACAATGTGATTAAAGGAATGGTAAAGAATGTGATTACGTTTGTTGAAAACATGAAGATATTAGACAATTTTATGATTGCACATGGTAAAGAATGTGATTAAAGGCTCTTTTCCTATTTCAAAAGTTTTTGTTTTCGAGGGTAATAGCTACGTATGTTGAAAAAATGAAGATATTAGACTATTTTGTGATTGCACATGGTAAAGAATATGATTAAAGGCTCTTTTCCTATTTCAAAAGTTTTAGTTTTCGAGGGTAATAGCTACGTATGTTGAAAAAATGATGATATTAGACTATTTTATGATTGCAAATGGTAAAGAATGTGATTAAAGGCTCTTTTCCTATGTCAAAAGTTTTAGTTTTCGAGGGTAATAGCTACGTATGTTGAAAAAATGAAGATATTAGACTATTTTATGATTGCAAATGGTAAAGAAGGTGATTAAAGGCTCTTTTCCTATGTCAAAAGTTTTAGTTTTCGAGGGTAATAGCTACGTATGTTGAAAAAATGAAGATATTAGACTATTTTATGATTGCACATGGTAAAGAATGTGATTAAAGGCTCTTTTCCTATTTCAAAAGTTTTAGTTTTCGAGGGTAATAGCTACGTATGTTGAAAAAATGAAGATAATAGACTATTTTATGATTGCAATTGGTAAAGAATGTGATTAAAGGCTCTTTTCCTATGTCAAAAGTTTTAGTTTTCGAGGGTAATAGCTACGTATGTTGAAAAAATGAAGATATTAGACAATTTTATGATTGCTCATGGTAAAGAATGTGATTAAAAGCTCTTTTCCTATTTCAAAAGTTTTAGTTTTCGAGGGTAATAGCTATGTCTGTGGAAAAAATGAAGATATTAGACTATTTTTTGATTGCAAATGGTAAAGAATGTGATTAAAGGCTCTTTTCCTATTTCAAAAGTTTTAGTTTCCGGGGGTAAGAGCTTTGTCTGTGGAAAAAATCAAGATATTAGACAATTTTATGATTGCACTGGTAAAGAATGTGATTAAAGGCTCTTTTCCTATTTCAAAAGTTTTAGTTTTCGAGGTAATAGCTAAGTATGTTGAAAAAATGAAGATATTAGACTTTTTTTATGATTGCACATGGTAAACAATGTGATTAAAGGAATGGTAAAGAATGTGATTACGTATGTTGAAAAAATGAAGATATTAGACTATTTTATGATTGCAAATGGTAAAGAATGTGATTAAAGGCTCTTTTCCTATTTCAAAAGTTTTTGTTTTCGAGGGTAATAGCTACGTATGTTGAAAAAATGAAGATATTAGACTATTTTGTGATTGCACATGGTAAAGAATATGATTAAAGGCTCTTTTCCTATTTCAAAAGTTTTAGTTTTCGAGGGTAATAGCTACGTATGTTGAAAAAATGATGATATTAGACTATTTTATGATTGCAAATGGTAAAGAATGTGATTAAAGGCTCTTTTCCTATGTCAAAAGTTTTAGTTTTCGAGGGTAATAGCTACGTATGTTGAAAAAATGAAGATATTAGACTATTTTATGATTGCAAATGGTAAAGAATGTGATTAAAGGCTCTTTTCCTATGTCAAAAGTTTTAGTTTTCGAGGGTAATAGCTACGTATGTTGAAAAAATGAAGATATTAGACTATTTTATGATTGCACATGGTAAAGAATGTGATTAAAGGCTCTTTTCCTATTTCAAAAGTTTTAGTTTTCGAGGGTAATAGCTACGTATGTTGAAAAAATGAAGATAATAGACTATTTTATGATTGCAAATGGTAAAGAATGTGATTAAAGGCTCTTTTCCTATGTCAAAAGTTTTAGTTTTCGAGGGTAATAGCTACGTATGTTGAAAAAATGAAGATATTAGACTATTTTATGATTGCACATGGTAAAGAATGTGATTAAAGGCTCTTTTCCTATTTCAAAAGTTTTAGTTTTCGAGGGTAATAGCTATGTCTGTGGAAAAAATGAAGATATTAGACTATTTTATGATTGCAAATGGTAAAGAATGTGATTAAAGGCTCTTTTCCTATTTCAAAAGTTTTAGTTTCGGGGTAAGAGCTTTACGTATGTGAAAAAATGAAGATATTAGACAATTTTATGATTGCACATGGTAAAGAATGTGATTAAAGGCTCTTTTCCTATTTCAAAAGTTTTAGTTTTCGAGGGTAATAGCTAGTATGTTGAAAAAATGAAGATATTAGACTTTTTATGATTGCACATGGTAAAGAATGTGATTAAAAAGGCTCTTTTCCTATTTCAAAAGTTTTAGTTTTGATTACGTATGTTGAAAAAATGAAGATATTAGACAATTTTATGATTGCACATGGTAAAGAATGTGATTAAAGGCTCTTTTCCTATTTCAAAAGTTTTGTTTTCGAGGGTAATAGCTACGTATGTTGAAAAAATGAAGATATTAGACTATTTTATGATTGCACATGGTAAAGAATGTGATTAAAGGCTCTTTTCCTATTTCAAAAGTTTTAGTTTTCGAGGGTAATAGCTACGTATGTTGAAAAAATGAAGATATTAGACTATTTTATGATTGCAAATGGTAAAGAATGTGATTAAAGGCTCTTTTCCTATGTCAAAAGTTTTAGTTTTCGAGGGTAATAGCTACGTATGTTGAAAAAATGAAGATATTAGACTATTTTATGATTGCAAATGGTAAAGAATGTGATTAAAGGCTCTTTTCCTCAGTTTTCGAGGTTGAAAAAATGAAGATATTAGACTATTTTATGATTGCACATGGTAAAGAATGTGATTAAAGGCTCTTTTCCTATTTCAAAAGTTTTAGTTTTTGAGGGTAATAGCTACGTATGTTGAAAAAATGAAGATATTAGACAATTTTTATGATTGCACATGGTAAAGAATGTGATTAAAGGCTCTTTTCCTATTTCAAAAGTTTTAGTTTTTGAGGGTAATAGCTACGTATGTTGAAAAAATGAAGATATTAGACTATTTTATGATTGCAAATGGTAAAGAATGTGATTAAAGGCTCTTCTCCTATTTCAAAAGTTTTAGTTTTCGAGGGTAATAGCTATGTCTGTGGAAAAAATGAAGATATTAGACTATTTTATGATTGCAAATGGTAAAGAATGTAATTAAAGGCTCTTTTCCTATTTCAAAAGTTTTAGTTTTCGAGGGTAATAGCTATGTCTGTGAAAAAATGAAGATAGTAGACTATTTTATGATTGCACATGGTAAAGAATGTGATTAAAGGCTCTTTTCCTATTTCAAAAGTTTTAGTTTTTCGAGGGTAATAGCTACGTATGTTGAAAAAATGAAGATATTAGACTATTTATGATTGCAAATGGTAAAGAATGTGATTAAAGGCTCTTTTCCTATGTCAAAAGTTTTAGTTTTCGAGGGTAATAGCTACGTATGTTGAAAAAATGAAGATATTAGACTATTTTATGATTGCAAATGGTAAAGAATGTGATTAAAGGCTCTTTTCCTATTTCAAAAGTTTTAGTTTTCGAGGGTAATAGCTACGTCTGTTGAAAAAATGAAGATATTAGACAATTTTATGATTGCACATGGTAAAGAATGTGATTAAAGGCTCTTTTCCTATTTCAAAAGTTTTAGTTTTCGAGGGTAATAGCTACGTATGTTGAAAAAATGAAGATATTAGACTATTTTATGATTGCAAATGGTAAAGAATGTGATTAAAGCTCTTTTCCTATGTCAAAAGTTTTAGTTTTCGAGGGTAATAGCTACGTATGTTGAAAAAATGAAGATATTAGACAATTTTATGATTGCACATGGTAAAGAATGTGATTAAAGGCTCTTTTCCTATTTCAAAAGTTTTAGTTTTCGAGGGTAATAGCTACGTATGTTGAAAAAATGAAGATATTAGACTATTTTATGATTGCACATGGTAAAGAATGTGATTAAAGGCTCTTTTCCTATTTCAAAAGTTTTAGTTTTCGAGGGTAATAGCTACGTATGTTGAAAAAATGAAGATATTAGTCAATTTTATCATTGCACATGGTAAAGAATGTGATTAAAGGCTCTTTTCCTATGTCAAAAGTTTTAGTTTTCGAGGGTAATAGCTACGTATGTTGAAAAAATGAAGATATTAGACTATTTTATGATTGCACATGGTAAAGAATGTGATTAAAAGCTCTTTTACTATTTCAAAAGTTTTAGTTTTCGAGGGTAATAGCTACGTATGTTGAAAAAATTAAGATATTAGACTATTTTATGATTGCAAATGGTAAAGAATGTGATTAAAGGCTCTTTTCCTATGTCAAAAGTTTTAGTTTTCGAGGGTAATAGCTACGTATGTTGAAAAAATGAAGATATTAGACAATTTTATGATTGCACATGGTAAAGAATGTGATTAAAGGCTCTTTTCCTATTTCAAAAGTTTTAGTTTTCGAGGGTAATAGCTACGTATGTTGAAAAAATGAAGGTATTAGACTATTTTATGATTGCACATGGTAAAGAATGTGATTAAAGGCTCTTTTCCTATTTCAAAAGTTTTAGTTTTCGAGGGTAATAGCTACGTATGTTGAAAAAATGAATATATTAGACAACTTTATGGTTGCACATGGTAAAGAATGTGATTAAAGGCTCTTTTCCTATTTCAAAAATTTAGTTTTCGAGGGTAATAGCTACGTTTGTTGAAAAAATGAAGATATTAGACTATTTTATGATTGCAAATGGTAAAGAATGTGATTAAAGGCTCTTTTCCTATGTCAAAAGTTTTAGTTTTCGAGGGTAATAGCTACGTATGTTGAAAAAATGAAGATATTAGACTATTTTATGATTGTAAATGGTAAAGAATGTGATTAAAGGCTCTTTTCCTATTTCAAACAGTTTTAGTTTTCGAGGGTAATAGCTACGTATGTTGAAAAAATGAAGATATTAGACTATTTTATGATTGCAAATGGTAAAGAATGTGATTAAAGGCTCTTCTCCTATTTCAAAAGTTTGTAGTTTTCGAGGGTAATAGCTTTGTCTGTGGAAAAAATGAAGATATTAGACTATTTTATGATTGCAAATGGTAAAGAATGTGATTAAAGGCTCTTTTCCTATTTCAAAAGTTTTAGTTTTCGAGGGTAATAGCTATGTCTGTGGAAAAAATGAAGATATTAGACTATTTTATGATTGCACATGGTAAAGAATTTGATTAAAGGCTCTTTTCCTATTTCAAAAGTTTTAGTTTTCGAGGGTAATAGCTAAGTATGTTGAAAAAATGAAGATATTAGACTTTTTTTATGATTGCACATGGTAAACAATGTGATTAAAGGAATGGTAAAGAATGTGATTACGTTTGTTGAAAACATGAAGATATTAGACAATTTTATGATTGCACATGGTAAAGAATGTGATTAAAGGCTCTTTTCCTATTTCAAAAGTTTTTGTTTTCGAGGGTAATAGCTACGCATGTTGAAAAAATGAAGATATTAGACTATTTTGTGATTGCACATGGTAAAGAATATGATTAAAGGCTCTTTTCCTATTTCAAAAGTTTTAGTTTTCGAGGGTAATAGCTACGTATGTTGAAAAAATGATGATATTAGACTATTTTATGATTGCAAATGGTAAAGAATGTGATTAAAGGCTCTTTTCCTATGTCAAAAGTTTTAGTTTTCGAGGGTAATAGCTACGTATGTTGAAAAAATGAAGATATTAGACTATTTTATGATTGCAAATGGTAAAGAATGTGATTAAAGGCTCTTTTCCTATGTCAAAAGTTTTAGTTTTCGAGGGTAATAGCTACGTATGTTGAAAAAATGAAGATATTAGACTATTTTATGATTGCACATGGTAAAGAATGGAGTTTAGTAAGTTTGTCTGAATGTAAACAGTGAGAAAATTATTAAATTTGGATTACAATGATTCTCTTGGATTGACTGATACAGTGTATCTGTGGATGCTTAAGTGGGCTAGGTTAAACCTACCTTACTAAGATCTGCCCATAAAGTTGGCATTTGTTTGAAGCTATCTTTTGAAATAACTAACTAATTTTTTTTTGGCGTTGACATTATTAGATTCTTACTAATTTCAGTTATTATAGATGGCGTTCATTTAGACGCTGAACCGTGAACGGGATACCGTGATCGGGATACCTAGTTTGTTACTCGAAGATGTCCAAAGTAAAATCGTCCCTAGAGACGTCTGATCACGAATCGTTGGAGTCTCTTACTGTCATGAATGAAAAAAGTGTTGCAGTGCTGCTGGATATGTTGAAGGACGTAATAGGGTCATTCAAAGTCCCCGGTGGCAAATTTAATGCCTCCCAAATATGCAGCAGAATCCAATATCTTCACCAACGAACAATCGAAGAGAACATTGAACTCCTCCGAATCGAAAATTCCCGTCTGAATGAAGTTGTGAATCTCCAGAAAGAGCTTGAGCGGATAAAATCGCAAAAAAATGGACAGATTTATGTACCCGCACCCCAGCAGGCGTCTTATGCCCAAGCGCTCAAGGGTCCTGAAACATTCTCTGTGATTCTGGAGCCTGTATCTGTGGAAAAACGAAACCGTATGAATTTTGACGAAGCCATGCAAGTTACGGAATCAATCAGCAGAGTTGTCAAAGGAGAAAATTCCGATTTTTCCGTGAAGAAAGTTGTTCCGGCGAAGGAAGGTAGAGTCATCTTGGAATTGGGGTCGAAAAGGGAGCTAGAGGCAGCCATGTCAGTACTGACAGAGAAAGTGTCGGACACGAAGTACAAACCGAAAGAGTTGAAAAAGCACTTTCCAAGAATGTTAGTCAATGGGGCTCCCTCCCCTCAGGTCAAAGACGAAAGTGAAAAATACCTGCTGCAGTGTAACCCAGAAATTCAGCGGATGGCCAACGAAGGGGAAAGCTTCAGGATCATCACCATTCTTGAAAACGCGTCGAAAAGGAAAGTTGTTGTGGAAGTGAGTCCAAAGATCCGCCAATTTATACTGTCCCAAAGAGGCTTACGGATCGGTTTTATCCTTGCCTCTTGCGACGACTATGTACACTTGATAAGATGTAGCAAATGTTGCTTATACGGTCATCGGAAGACAGATTGTAGAGCGGACGAAGTATGCTCATGGTGCATGGGCCCGCACACTTATAAAAATTGCGACAAGTCCTTTTCGTCCCGCCCAAATTGCCGGGCTTGCGAAAAAAACAAACTTAAGTCAGATGGGCATGCTGCCTATGAGTTAAGCAAATGCCCGGTTGCAAAGAAGTTAACTGCTCGTTTAAAGAATAATATCCAGTTTAATTGACTCAATCTCGAGATGTGAATATTGATAAGAATAACTTAACAGTGCTTCAAATTAATTTGCAACATTCTTATTCAGCAGCCCTACAGTTGCAAAAAACAATAGAAGAACTGAAACCGGATATAGTTCTGTTGCAAGAACCGTATGTAAATAAATTCTGTAAAATATCATGTGTTCCATATAGTTACAAGTGTTTCTCTAAAATTGACACAGATAAGAAATTTTTTTGTGCTGCCGTATTAGTGAAAAATAGTCTAAAAGCTGACGTACACCATAACCTCTCGTCTAATGAATGTGTGACAGTCTCAGTTTATTTGAACAGTAGAACTTTGACATTCTGTTCGGTATATTGTCCTCCTTCGGTGCAGCGATTGACAGATAATATCAGTTGTTTAGACAAGGTCAGACATTTTGCTAATTACGTTGTTGGGGGGGATTTTAACGCTAAAAGCCCTTTGTGGCTGAGTAACAGTCAAACTGACAAGAAAGGCAAGGAGCTTGAAGATTTTTTTGCTAGTAAATCATTGTTAGTAGTGAATGATCCTAGTGAGACAACGTATGGGCTACGCAATACAACTAGCCCAGACGTTACTGCTGTAGGTACTAATCTTGTTCAAAGTGTAAGGTGTTGGAAAGTTCTTGATGAATACCCTTCTCTTTCGGATCACTCGTATATTTTATTTACTTTGGAGTTTAATTTTCCCATATTTGAAACTGAAGAGCCAAGATACATTTATAAGAAAACTAAATGGGATACTTTTAGTGCTACTTTATTACGTGGAATCGATGACATTTATTCTCTACCTATGTCCTCGGTGGAGGAAATTGATTGTGCTGCTAATGAAATTAAGAATTTAATGCAAAAAGCAACTAAGGAATCGACCCCTCTTAAAAATAGTCACAAACAAAGCAAATATGCAAGGTGGTGGAACCAAGATTTGACAGATTTAAGAAAGAAGTACAGACATGCTCAAAGGGTCTATAAGAGACTTGGTACCGTTGAAAGCGAGCAAATAAAGAATCAAACACATCTAGATTATAAAACGAAAATTTTGGCAGCGAAAAAGGAAGATTGGAAAAAGTTTTGCGAAGAAAAAGCTAGTTTGGACCCTTGGAACACTATAAATAAAATTTGCAAGTTAAAAGGCTCTGCAACTCTCCCAGTTCATATTTTAAAACAAGATGGGTCGATGACAGATTCACCTAAAGAGGCTGGAGAACAACTTCTAGGTAAATGGTTTTCGTCAGATGATAATTCTAATGACAGTGTTGCTCAAAAGTTGATAAGAAATGAAACAGAAAATATCTCTAGTGAAAATCAGGATAAAATGGAACCTATTACCATGGAAATTTTACAGGATGTTATTAAGTCAATCAAACCCATGAAGGCTCCGGGACCTGATGGTATAATGAATTTTACTATAAAGAAAAATATTAATGTTTTATCACCTACTTTGTTGAAGCTTTTTAATAGTTGCCTAAAGACATCATATTTTCCTGTCCTTTGGAAACAAGCAAATATTATAGTAATTCTTAAAAAAGGGAAAACTAATGATGGTAACCCCGGTTCTTATCGCCCGATTAGCTTGTTGTCAAACATCGGAAAAATTTTTGAACGGATTATTATGAATAGATTAGATAAACTTAGTTTGGATAATTGTTGGGTTTCTAAAAGACAATTTGGGTTTTGTAAGGGTAAAAGTACAATAGATGCAGTTGACAATATGGTAAGCGTTATTGAGAAAAATAAAGAGGAAAAGAAATTCACACTTTGCCTTTTTTTTGACATTAAAGGAGCATTCGACAATGCATGGCATCCAGGTATTTTAAAAAAGCTCAAGGATAAGAAATGCCCAACTCAATTGTTAAGATTAGTGAAAAGTTTTTTATCAGATAGGACGGTATCATATGGAAAAGATGTATCCCGGAAGTTGGAAAAGTCTTGTCCGCAAGGATCAATTTTGTCTCCTTTTTTATGGTTAATCAACATAAATGACCTTTTAGAAATGGATTTTGGTGAAAATTGTACGATTCAGGCATATGCTGACGATGTCACTGTAATTTTAACAGGTAAAAATATTCTGTTTTTAGAAAATTTGGCGGAAAAAATATTTCAGAAGTTTGAAGTGTGGGCTGCAGAAAACAAACTTACTTTCGACCAACGTAAAACAGAAGCTGTATTGTTCACAAACAAACACAAAGTTCCTGTTGTAAATCTTTTTTTTGGAGGAGAAAAAATTAATATACAACAAAAAGTCCGTTACTTAGGAATTATTTTAGATAGGAAACTTTTATGGACTGATCATGTCTCTTCCCGAGTTACTGCTGCAAAGCAGTATTCGACGAGACTCCTTTGTGCAGCGAAGATGACATTGGGTCTCAAACCACAAGCTTTAAGAAAATTATATAAATCAGTTATAGAAAGTACAATTTTGTATGGGGTATCAGTTTGGTTTTCAGCTCTTAGAAAGAAAAATATTTTACAAATGCTACAGTCTGCTCAAAGAACTTCAATGATAATAATCTCAAAATCTTTCCGTTCTGCCCAAAATGACGTAATTACGGCCATTGCTGGGGTACTGCCAATTTCTTTCCGAGCGACTGAGCTAGCGACATTGCGCTATGCGAAAAAAGGCCGTCCAAGTCACTGGCCAAATTTCACTTCTCCTGAATTCCACCTTTCTAAACGCTCATCCAATCATAGTACTTTCACTGATGAATCATTAGTAGATATCTTAGGCCTTTCGACAGTACGAGAAATCCATACTTCAACCTTTCATATTAATAGAAAGGCATTGAAAAATATACTTTACGGACGATGGTATGAAGAATTTAAGAATAAAGTTAGTTCTTGGTCAATTCGCTTTTTTGCTTCAACAGAAGATTTATTAGCTGTTTGCAAAGTTCAGCCCTCCTACCATCTAACGCAGATTATTACGGGTCATTGCAGGCTAAATTTCTTTCTTCACCGAATAAACAAAATTGATACGGAGTTGTGCCTTTGCGGTGTAAATGAAACTTGTTCCCATTTTCTTTTTGAGTGCCCTATTTATGCTCGTGAACGTTTAGAATTAATATTTCACCTTTATAGTATCAATGTTCCTTTTCCGTTTAATCTTGATTTGATTTTTAAATTTAGGAATGTTAGAAATATTTTACTGAAATACATAAGAAAAACTAAACGTTTGGATTTGGGGTTATAATCTTATTTTTTAAAAAAAATATGTGGATTTTTTTTTATGTCTGATAACGGAATTCATTGTGTATTATTTAGTTTGTCTTTTTGTTTTTGTTTTCTCTTGTTTAGTTAGATTGTATGTACAAAATTATGTGTTTTGTAGTTTATTTTAGATGTTTAGTTTTGTCTCTTTGTTAGTCGTGAAATGCCGTAAGGCTAATTTTTTTTTTTTTTTTTTCTTTTTCTTTTTGTCCATAGTGTTTAGCTTTAGAATAGAAAGTGAAATACTTTTTGTAAGTTGAATCACTAAATAAATTCATTCATGGTAAAGAATGTGATTAAAGGCTCTTTTCCTATTTCAAAAGTTTTAGTTTTCGAGGGTAATAGCTACGTATGTTGAAAAAATGAAGATATTAGACAATTTTATGATTGCTCATGGTAAAGAATGTGATTAAAAGCTCTTTTCCTATTTCAAAAGTTTTAGTTTTCGAGGGTAATAGCTATGTCTGTGGAAAAAATGAAGATATTAGACTATTTTTTGATTGCAAATGGTAAAGAATGTGATTAAAGGCTCTTTTCCTATTTCAAAAGTTTTAGTTTCCGGGGGTAAGAGCTTTGTCTGTGGAAAAAATCAAGATATTAGACAATTTTATGATTGCACATGGTAAAGAATGTGATTAAAGGCTCTTTTCCTATTTCAAAAGTTTTAGTTTTCGAGGGTAATAGCTAAGTATGTTGAAAAAATGAAGATATTAGACTTTTTTTATGATTGCACATGGTAAACAATGTGATTAAAGGAATGGTAAAGAATGTGATTACGTATGTTGAAAAAATGAAGATATTAGACTATTTTATGATTGCAAATGGTAAAGAATGTGATTAAAGGCTCTTTTCCTATTTCAAAAGTTTTTGTTTTCGAGGGTAATAGCTACGTATGTTGAAAAAATGAAGATATTAGACTATCTTGTGATTGCACATGGTAAAGAATATGATTAAAGGCTCTTTTCCTATTTCAAAAGTTTTAGTTTTCGAGGGTAATAGCTACGTATGTTGAAAAAATGATGATATTAGACTATTTTATGATTGCAAATGGTAAAGAATGTGATTAAAGGCTCTTTTCCTATGTCAAAAGTTTTAGTTTTCGAGGGTAATAGCTACGTATGTTGAAAAAATGAAGATAATAGACTATTTTATGATTGCAAATGGTAAAGAATGTGATTAAAGGCTCTTTTCCTATGTCAAAAGTTTTAGTTTTCAAGGGTAATAGCTACGTATGTTGAAAAAATGAAGTTATTAGACTATTTTATGATTGCAAATGGTAAAGAATGTGATTAAAGGCTCTTTTCCTATTTCAAAAGTTTTAGTTTTCGAGGGTAATAGCTACGTATGTTGAAAAAATGAAGATAATAGACTATTTTATGATTGCAAATGGTAAAGAATGTGATTAAAGGCTCTTTTCCTATGTCAAAAGTTTTAGTTTTCGAGGGTAATAGCTACGTATTTTGAAAAAATGAAGATATTAGACTATTTTATGATTGCACATGGTAAAGAATGTGATTAAAAGCTCTTTTCCTATTTCAAAAGTTTTTGTTTTCGAGGGTAATAGCTATGTCTGTGGAAAAAATGAAGATATTAGACTATTTTATGATTGCAAATGGTAAAGAATGTGATTAAAGGCTCTTTTCCTATTTCAAAAGTTTTAGTTTCCGGGGGTAAGAGCTTTGTCTGTGGAAAAAATCAAGATATTAGACAATTTTATGATTGCACATGGTAAAGAATGTGATTAAAGGCTCTTTTCCTATTTCAAAAGTTTTAGTTTTCGAGGGTAATAGCTAAGTATGTTGAAAAAATGAAGATATTAGACTTTTTTTATGATTGCACATGGTAAACAATGTGATTAAAGGAATGGTAAAGAATGTGATTACGTATGTTGAAAAATGAAGATATTAGACAATTTTATGATTGCACATGGTAAAGAATGTGATTAAAGGCTCTTTTCCTATTTCAAAAGTTTTTGTTTTCGAGGGTAATAGCTACGTATGTTGAAAAAATGAAGATATTAGACTATTTTGCGATTGCACATGGTAAAGAATATGATTAAAGGTCAAAAGTAGTTTTCG
>NW_027063160.1:65893-91964 GCF_032884065.1 Artemia franciscana | reverse complement strand
GCAATAATAAAATAGTCAAATATCTTCATTTTTTCAACATACGTAGCTATTAACCTCAAAAACTAAAACTTTTGACATAGGAAAAGAGCCTTTAATCACATTCTTTACCATTTGCAATCATAAAATAGTCTCTTATCTTCATTTCTTCAACATACGTAGCTATTACCCTCAAAAACTAAAACTTTTGAAATAGGAAAAGAGCCTTTAATATCATTCTTTACCATGTGCAATCATAAAATAGTCTAATATCTTCATTTTTTCAACATACGTAGCTATTACCCTCAAAAACTAAAACTTTTGAAATAGGAAAAGAGCCTTTAATCACATTCTTTACCATATGCAATCATAAAATAGTCTAATATCTTCATTTTTCCAACATACGTAGCTATTACCCTCGAAAACTAAAGCTTTTGACATAGGAAAAGAGCCTTTAATCACATTCTTTACAATTTGCAATCATAAAATAGTCTAATATCTTCATTTTTTCAACGTACGTAGCTATTACCCTCGAAAACTAAAACTTTTGAAATAGGAAAAGAGCCTTTAATCACATTCTTTACCATGTGCAATCATAAAATAGTCTAATATCTACATTTTTTCAACATACGTAGCTATTACCCTCGAAAACTAAAACTTTTGACATAGGAAAAGAGCCTTTAATCACATTCTTTACCATTTGCAATCATAAAATAGTCTAATATCTTCATTTTTTCAACATACGTAGCTATTACCCTCGAAAACTAGAACTTTTGAAATAGGAGAAGAGGCTTTAATCACATTCTTTACCATGTGCAATCATAAAATAGTCTAAAATCTTCATTTTTTCAACATACATAGCTATTATCCTCGAAAACTAAATCTTTTGAAATAGGAAAAGAGCCTTTAATCACATTCTTTACCATTTGCAATCATAAAATAGTCTAATATCTTCATTTTTTCAACATACGT
Organism: Artemia franciscana; assembly: GCF_032884065.1. Classification (NCBI taxonomy): domain Eukaryota; kingdom Metazoa; phylum Arthropoda; class Branchiopoda; order Anostraca; family Artemiidae; genus Artemia; species Artemia franciscana. The sequence goes on along the minus strand of NW_027063160.1, from coordinate 91,016 downwards.
AGCTATTACCCTCGAAAACTAAAACATTTGACATATGAAAAGAGCCTTTAATCACATTCTTTACCATTTGCAATCATAAAATAGTCTAATATCTTCATTTTTTCAACATACGTAGCTATTACCCTTGAAAACTAAAACTTTTGACATAGGAGAAGAGCCTTTAATGACATTCTTTACCATTTGCAATCATAAAATAGTCTAATATCTTCATTTTTTCAACATACGTAGCTATTACCCTCGAAAACTAAAACTTTTGAAATAGGAAAAGAGCCTTTAATCACATTCTTTACCATGTGCAATCACAAAATAGTCTAATATCTTCATTTTTTCAACATACGTAGCTATTACCCTCGAAATCTAAAACTTTTGAAATAGGAAAAGAGCCTTTAATCACATTCCTTACCATGTGCAATCATAAAATTGTCTAATATCTTCATTTTTTCAACATACGCAGCTATTACCCTCGAAAACTAAAACTTCTGAAATAGGAAAAGAGCCTTTAATCACATTCTTTACCATATGCAATCATAAAATAGTCTCTTATCTTCATTTCTTCAACATGCGTAGCTATTACCCTCGAAAACTAAAACTTTTGAAATAGGAAAAGAGCCTTTAATCACATTCTTTACCATTTGCAATCATAAAATAGTCTAATATCTTCATTTTTTCCACAGACAAAGCTATTACCCTCGAAAACTACAAACTTTTGAAATAGGAGAAGAGCCTTTAATCACATTCTTTACCATTTGCAATCATAAAATAGTCTAATATCTTCATTTTTTCAACATACGTAGCTATTACCCTCGAAAACTAAAACTTTTGAAATAGGAAAAGAGCCTTTAATCACATTCTTTACCATGTGCAACCATAAAGTTGTCTAATATCTTCATTTTTTCAACATACGTAGCTATTACCCTAGAAAACTAAAACTTTTGAAATAGGAAAAGAGCCTTTAATCACATTCTTTACCATGTGCAATCATAAAATAGTCTAATACCTTCATTTTTTCAACATACGTAGCTATTACCCTCGAAAACTAAAACTTTTGAATTAGGAAAAGAGCCTTTAATCACATTCTTTACCATGTGCAATCATAAAATTGTCTAATATCTTCATTTTTTCAACATACGTAGCTATTACCCTCAAAAACTAAAACTTTTGACATAGGAAAAGAGCCTTTAATCACATTCTTTACCATTTGCAATCATAAAATAGTCTAATATCTTCATTTTTTCAACATACGTAGCTATTACCCTTGAAAACTAAAACTTCTGACATAGGAAAAGAGCCTTTAATCACATTCTTTACCATTTGCAATCATAAAATAGTCTAATATCTTCATTTTTTCAACATACGTAGCTATTACCCTCGAAAACTAAAACTTTTGAAATAGGAAAAGAGCCTTTAATCACATTCTTTACAATGTGCAATCACAAAATAGTCTAATATCTTCATTTTTTCAACATACGTAGCTATTACCCTCGAAAACTAAAACTTTTGAATTAGGAAAAGAGCCTTTAATCACGTTCTTTACCATGTGCAATCATAAAATTGTCTAATATCTTCATTTTTTCAACATACGTAGCTATTACCCTCGAAAACTAAAACTTTTGACATAGGAAAAGAGCCTTTAATCAAATTGTTTACCATGTGCAATCATAAAATAGTCTAATATCTTAATTTTTTCAACAGACATAGCTATTACCCTCGAAAACTAAAACTTTTGAAATAGGAAAAGAGCCTTTAATCACATTCTTTACCATGTGCAATCATAAAATTGTCTAATATCTTCCTTTTTTCAACATACGTAGCTATTACCCTCGAAAACTAAAACTTTTGAAATAGGAAAAGAGCCTTTAATCACACTCTTTACCATGTGCAATCATAAAATAGTCTAATATCTTCATTTTTTCCACAGACATAGCTATTACCCTCGAAAACTAAAACTTTTGAAATAGGAAAAGAGCCTTTAATCACATTCTTTACCATGTGCAATCATAAAATAGTCTAATATCTTCATTTTTTCAACATACGTAGCTATTACCCTCAAAAACTAAAACTTTTGAAATAGGAAAAGAGCCTTTAATCACATTCTTTACCATATGCAATCATAAAATAGTCTAATATCTTCATTTTTCCAACATACGTAGCTATTACCCTCGAAAACTAAAGCTTTTGACATAGGAAAAGAGCCTTTAATCACATTCTTTACAATTTGCAATCATAAATAGTCTAATATCTTCATTTTTTCAACGTACGTAGCTATTACCCTCGAAAACTAAAATTTTTGAAATAGGAAAAGAGACTTTAATCACATTCTTTACCATGTGCAATCATAAAATAGTCTAATATCTACATTTTTTCAACATTCGTAGCTATTACCCTCGAAAACTAAAACTTTTGACATAGGAAAAGAGCCTTTAATCACATTCTTTACCATTTGCAATCATAAAATAGTCTAATATCTTCATTTTTTCAACATACGTAGCTATTACCCTCGAAAACTAGAACTTTTGAAATAGGAGAAGAGGCTTTAATCACATTCTTTACCATGTGCAATCATAAAATAGTCTAATATCTTCATTTTTTCAACATACATAGCTATTATCCTCGAAAACTAAAACTTTTGAAATAGGAAAAGAGCCTTTAATCACATTCTTTACCATGTGCAATCACAAAATAGTCTAATATCTTCATTTTTTCAACATACGTAGCTATTACCCTCGAAAACTAAAACTTTTGAAATAGGAAAAGAGCCTTTAATCACATTCTTTACCATGTGCAATCATAAAATTGTCTAATATCTTCATTTTTTCAACATACGCAGCTATTACCCTCGAAAACTAAAACTTCTGAAATAGGAAAAGAGCCTTTAATCACATTCTTTACCATGTGCAATCATAAAATAGTCTCTTATCTTCATTTCTTCAACATGCGTAGCTATTACCCTCGAAAACTAAAACTTTTGAAATAGGAAAAGAGCCTTTAATCACATTCTTTACCATTTGCAATCATAAAATAGTCTAATATCTTCATTTTTTCCACAGACAAAGCTATTACCCTCGAAAACTACAAACTTTTGAAATAGGAGAAGAGCCTTTAATCACATTCTTTACCATTTGCAATCATAAAATAGTCTAATATCTTCATTTTTTCAACATACGTAGCTATTACCCTCGAAAACTAAAACTTTTGAAATAGGAAAAGAGCCTTTAATCACATTCTTTACCATGTGCAACCATAAAGTTGTCTAATATCTTCAGTTTTTCAACATACGTAGCTATTACCCTAGAAAACTAAAACTTTTGAAATAGGAAAAGAGCCTTTAATCACATTCTTTACCATGTGCAATCATAAAATAGTCTAATACCTTCATTTTTTCAACATACGTAGCTATTACCCTCGAAAACTAAAACTTTTGAAATAGGAAAAGAGCCTTTAATCACATTCTTTACCATGTGCAATCATAAAATTGTCTAATATCTTCATTTTTTCAACATACGTAGCTATTACCCTCGAAAACTAAAACTTTTGACATAGGAAAAGAGCCTTTAATCACATTCTTTACCATTTGCAATCATAAAATAGTCTAATATCTTAATTTTTTCAACATACGTAGCTATTACCCTCGAAAACTAAAACTTTTGAAATAGGAAAAGAGCCTTTAATCACATTCTTTACCATGTGCAATCATAAAATAGTCTAATATCTTCATTTTTTCAACATACGTAGCTATTACCCTCGAAAACTAAAACTTTTGACATAGAAAAAGAGCCTTTAATCACATTGTTTACCATGTGCAATCATAAAATTGTCTAATATCTTCATTTTTTCAACATACGTAGCTATTACCCTCGAAAACTAAAACTTTTGAAAAAGGAAAAGAGCCTTTAATCACATTCTTTACCATGTGCAATCATAAAATAGTCTAATATCTTCATTTTTTCAACATACGTAGCTATTACCCTCGAAAACTAAAACTTTTGAAATAGGAAAAGAGCCTTTAATCACATTCTTTACCATGTGCAATAATAAAATTGTCTAATATCTTCATTTTTTCAACATACGTAGCTATTACCCTCGAAAACTAAAACTTTTGACATAGAAAAAGAGACTTTAATCACATTCTTTACCATTTGCAATCATAAAATAGTCTAATATCTTCATTTTTTCAACATACGTAGCTATTACCCTCGAAAACTAAAAGTTTTGAAATAGGAAAAGAGCCTTTAATCACATTCTTTAGCATGTGCAATCATAAAATTGTCTAATATCTTCATTTTTTCCACAGACAAAGCTATTACCCTCGAAAACTAAAACATTTGACAGAGGAAAGAGCCTTTAATCACATTCTTTACCATTTGCAATCATAAAATAGTCTAATATCTTCATTTTTTTAACATACGTAGCTATTACCCTTGAAAACTAAAACTTCTGACATAGGAAAAGAGCCTTTAATCACATTCTTTACCATTTGCAATCATAAAATAGTCTAATATCTTCATTTTTTCAACATACGTAGCTATTACCCTCGAAAACTAAAACTTTTGAAATAGGAAAAGAGCCTTTAATCACATTCTTTACAATATGCAATCACAAAATAGTCTAATATCTTCATTTTTTCAACATACGTAGCTATTACCCTCGAAAACTAAAACTTTTGAAATAGGAAAAGAGCCTTTAATCACATTCTTTACCATGTGCAATCATAAAATTGTCTAATATCTTCATTTTTTCAACATACGTAGCTATTACCCTAGAAAACTAAAACTTTTGACATAGGAAAAGAGCATTTAATCACATTCTTTACCATGTGCAATCATAAAATAGTCTAATATCTTAATTTTTTCAACAGACATAGCTATTACCCTCGAAAACTAAAACTTTTGAAATAGGAAAAGAGCCTTTAATCACATTCTTTACCATGTGCAATCATAAAATAGTCTAATATCTTCATTTTTTCCACAGACCTAGCTATTACCCTCGAAAACTAAAACTTTTGACATAGGAAAAGAGCCTTTAATCACATTTTTTACCATGTGCAATCATAAAATTGTCTAATATCTTCCTTTTTTCAACATACGTAGCTATTACCCTCGAAAACTAAAACTTTTGAAATAGGAAAAGAGCCTTTAATCACACTCTTTACCATGTGCAATCATAAAATAGTCTAATATCTTCATTTTTCCCACAGACATAGCTATTACCCTCGAAAACTAAAACTTTTGAAATAGGAAAAGAGCCTTTAATCACATTCTTTACCATGTGCAATCATAAAATAGTCTAATATCTTCATTTTTTCAACATACGTAGCTATTACCCTCAAAAACTAAAACTTTTGAAATAGGAAAAGAGCCTTTAATCACATTCTTTACCATATGCAATCATAAAATAGTCTAATATCTTCATTTTTCCAACATACGTAGCTATTACCCTCGAAAACTAAAGCTTTTGACATAGGAAAAGAGCCTTTAATCACATTCTTTACAATTTGCAATCATAAAATAGTCTAATATCTTCATTTTTTCAACGTACGTAGCTATTACCCTCGAAAACTAAAACTTTTGAAATAGGAAAAGAGACTTTAATCACATTCTTTACCATGTGCAATCATAAAATAGTCTAATATCTACATTTTTTCAACATACGTAGCTATTACCCTCGAAAACTAAAACTTTTGACATAGGAAAAGAGCCTTTAATCACATTCTTTACCATTTGCAATCATAAAATAGTCTAATATCTTCATTTTTTCAACATACGTAGCTATTACCCTCGAAAACTAGAACTTTTGAAATAGGAGAAGAGGCTTTAATCACATTCTTTACCATGTGCAATCATAAAATAGTCTAATATCTTCATTTTTTCAACATACATAGCTATTATCCTCGAAAACTAAATCTTTTGAAATAGGAAAAGAGCCTTTAATCACATTCTTTACCATTTGCAATCATAAAATAGTCTAATATCTTCAGTTTTTCAACATACGTAGCTATTACCCTCGAAAACTAAAACATTTGACATAGGAAAAGAGCCTTTAATCACATTCTTTACCATTTGCAATCATAAAATAGTCTAATATCTTCATTTTTTCAACATACGTAGCTATTACCCTTGAAAACTAAAACTTTTGACATAGGAGAAGAGCCTTTAATCACATTCTTTACCATTTGCAATCATAAAATAGTCTAATATCTTCATTTTTTCAACATACGTAGCTATTACCCTCGAAAACTAAAACTTTTGAAATAGGAAAAGAGCCTTTAATCACATTCTTTACCATGTGCAATCACAAAATAGTCTAATATCTTCATTTTTTCAACATACGTAGCTATTACCCTCGAAAACTAAAACTTTTGAAATAGGAAAAGAGCCTTTAATCAAATTCTTTACCATGTGCAATCATAAAATTGTCTAATATCTTCATTTTTTCAACATACGCAGCTATTACCCTCGAAAACTAAAACATTTGACATAGGAAAAGAGCCTTTAATCACATTCTTTACCATTTGCAATCATAAAATAGTCTAATATCTTCATTTTTTCAACATACGTAGCTATTACCCTTGAAAACTAAAACTTTTGACATAGGAGAAGAGCCTTTAATGACATTTTTTACCATTTGCAATCATAAAATAGTCTAATATCTTCATTTTTTCAACATACGTAGCTATTACCCTCGAAAACTAAAACTTTTGAAATAGGAAAAGAGCCTTTAATCACATTCTTTACCATGTGCAATCACAAAATAGTCTAATATCTTCATTTTTTCAACATACGTAGCTATTACCCTCGAAAACTAAAACTTTTGAAATAGGAAAAGAGCCTTTAATCACATTCTTTACCATGTGCAATCATAAAATTGTCTAATATCTTCATTTTTTCAACATACGCAGCTATTACCCTCGAAAACTAAAACTTTTGAAATAGGAAAAGAGCCTTTAATCACATTCTTTACCATGTGCAATCATAAAATAGTCTCTTATCTTCATTTCTTCAACATGCGTAGCTATTACCCTCGAAAACTAAAACTTTTGAAATAGGAAAAGAGGCTTTAATCACATTCTTTACCATTTGCAATCATAAAATAGTCTAATATCTTCATTTTTTCCACAGACAAAGCTATTACCCTCGAAAACTACAAACTTTTGAAATAGGAGAAGAGCCTTTAATCACATTCTTTACCATTTGCAATCATAAAATAGTCTAATATCTTCATTTTTTCAACATACTTAGCTATTACCCTCGAAAACTAAAACTTTTGAAATAGGAAAAGAGCCTTTAATCACATTCTTTACCATGTGCAACCATAAAGTTGTCTAATATCTTCATTTTTTCAACATACGTAGCTATTACCCTAGAAAACTAAAACTTTTGAAATAGGAAAAGAGCCTTTAATCACATTCTTTACCATGTGCAATCATAAAATAGTCTAATACCTTCATTTTTTCAACATACGTAGCTATTACCCTCGAAAACTAAAACTTTTGAAATAGGAAAAGAGCCTTTAATCACATTCTTTACCATGTGCAATCATAAAATTGTCTAATATCTTCATTTTTTCAACATACGTAGCTATTACCCTCGAAAACTAAAACTTTTGACATAGGAAAAGAGCCTTTAATCACATTCTTTACCATTTGCAATCATAAAATAGTCTAATATCTTAATTTTTTCAACATACGTAGCTATTACCCTCGAAAACTAAAACTTTTGAAATAGGAAAAGAGCCTTTAATCACATTCTTTACCATGTGCAATCATTAAATAGTCTAATATCTTCATTTTTTCAACATACGTAGCTATTACCCTCGAAAACTAAAACTTTTGACATAGAAAAAGAGCCTTTAATCACATTCTTTACCATGTGCAATCATAAAATTGTCTAATATCTTCATTTTTTCAACATACGTAGCTATTACCCTCGAAAACTAAAACTTTTGAAATAGGAAAAGAGCCTTTAATCACATTCTTTACCATGTGCAATCATAAAATAGTCTAACATCTTCATTTTTTCAACATACGTAGCTATTACCCTCGAAAACTAAAACTTTTGAAATAGGAAAAGAGCCTTTAATCACATTCTTTAGCATGTGCAATCATAAAATTGTCTAATATCTTCATTTTTTCCACAGACAAAGCTATTACCCTCGAAAACTAAAACATTTGACAGAGGAAAAGAGCCTTTAATCACATTCTTTACCATTTGCAATCATAAAATAGTCTAATATCTTCATTTTTTCAACATACGTAGCTATTACCCTTGAAAACTAAAACTTCTGACATAGGAAAAGAGCCTTTAATCACATTCTTTACCATTGGCAATCATAAAATAGTCTAATATCTTCATTTTTTCAACATACGTAGCTATTACCCTCGAAAACTAAAACTTTTGAAATAGGAAAAGAGCCTTTAATCACATTCTTTACAATGTGCAATCACAAAATAGTCTAATATCTTCATTTTTTCAACATACGTAGCTATTACCCTCGAAAACTAAAACTTTTGACATAGGAAAAGAGCCTTTAATCACATTCTTTACCATGTGCAATCATAAAATAGTCTAATATCTTAATTTTTTCAACAGACATAGCTATTACCCTCGGAAACTAAAACTTTTGAAATAGGAAAAGAGCCTTTAATCACATTCTTTACCATGTGCAATCATAAAATAGTCTAATATCTTCATTTTTTCCACAGACCTAGCTATTACCCTCGAAAACTAAAACTTTTGACATAGGAAAAGAGCCTTTAATCACATTTTTTACCAAGTGCAATCATAAAATTGTCTAATATCTTCCTTTTTTCAACATACGTAGCTATTACCCTCGAAAACCAAAACTTTTGAAATAGGAAAAGAGCCTTTAATCACACTCTTTACCATGTGCAATCATAAAATAGTCTAATATCTTCATTTTTTCCACAGACATAGCTATTACCCTCGAAAACTAAAACTTTTGAAATAGGAAAAGAGCCTTTAATCACATTCTTTACCATGTGCAATCATAAAATAGTCTAATATCTTCATTTTTTCAACATACGTAGCTATTACCCTCAAAAACTAAAACTTTTGAAATAGGAAAAGAGCCTTTAATCACATTCTTTACCATATGCAATCATAAAATAGTCTAATATCTTCATTTTTCCAACATACGTAGCTATTACCCTCGAAAACTAAAGCTTTTGACATAGGAAAAGAGCCTTTAATCACATTCTTTACCATTTGCAATCATAAAATAGTCTAATATCTTCAGTTTTTCAACATACGTAGCTATTACCCTCGAAAACTAAAACATTTGACATAGGAAAAGAGCCTTTAATCACATTCTTTACCATTTGCAATCATAAAATAGTCTAATATCTTCATTTTTTCAACATACGTAGCTATTACCCTTGAAAACTAAAACTTTTGACATAGGAGAAGAGCCTTTAATCACATTCTTTACCATTTGCAATCATAAAATAGTCTAATATCTTCATTTTTTCAACATACGTAGCTATTACCCTCGAAAACTAAAACTTTTGAAATAGGAAAAGAGCCTTTAATCACATTCTTTACCATGTGCAATCACAAAATAGTCTAATATCTTCATTTTTTCAACATACGAAGCTATTACCCTCGAAAACTAAAACTTTTGAAATAGGAAAAGAGCCTTTAATCACATTCTTTACCATGTGCAATCATAAAATTGTCTAATATCTTCAAATTTTTCAACATACGCAGCTATTACCCTCGAAAACTAAAACTTTTGAAATAGGAAAAGAGCCTTTAATCACATTCTTTACCATGTGCAATCATAAAATAGTCTCTTATCTTCATTTCTTCAACATGCGTAGCTATTACCCTCGAAAACTAAAACTTTTGAAATAGGAAAAGAGCCTTTAATCACATTCTTTACCATTTGCAATCATAAAATAGTCTAATATCTTCATTTTTTCCACAGACAAAGCTATTACCCTCGAAAACTACAAACTTTTGAAATAGGAGAAGAGCCTTTAATCACATTCTTTACCATTTGCAATCATAAAATAGTCTAATATCTTCATTTTTTCAACATACGTAGCTATTACCCTCGAAAACCAAAACTTTTGAAATAGGAAAAGAGCCTTTAATCACATTCTTTACCATGTGCAACCATAAAGTTGTCTAATATCTTCATTTTTTCAACATACGTAGCTATTACCCTAGAAAACTAAAACTTTTGAAATAGGAAAAGAGCCTTTAATCACATTCTTTACCATGTGCAATCATAAAATAGTCTAATACCTTCATTTTTTCAACATACGTAGCTATTACCCTCGAAAACTAAAACTTTTAAAATAGGAAAAGAGCCTTTAATCACATTCTTTACCATGTGCAATCATAAAATTGTCTAATATCTTCATTTTTTCAACATACGTAGCTATTACCCTCGAAAACTAAAACTTTTGACATAGGAAAAGAGCCTTTAATCATATTCTTTACCATTTGCAATCATAAATAGTCTAATATCTTAATTTTTTCAACATACGTAGCTATTACCCTCGAAAACTAAAACTTTTGAAATAGGAAAAGAGCCTTTAATCACATTCTTTACCATGTGCAATCATAAAATAGTCTAATATCTTCATTTTTTCAACATACGTAGCTATTACCCTCGAAAACTAAAACTTTTGACATAGGAAAAGAGCCTTTAATCACATTCTTTACCATATGCAATCAAAAAATTGTCTAATATCTTCATTTTTTCAACATACGTAGCTATTACCCTCGAAAACTAAAACTTTTGAAATAGGAAAAGAGCCTTTAATCACATTCTTTACCATGTGCAATCATAAAATAGTCTAATATCTTAATTTTTTCAACATACGTAGCTATTACCCTCGAAAACTAAAACTTTTGAAATAGGAAAAGAGCCTTTAATCACATTCTTTACCATGTGCAATAATAAAATTGTCTAATATCTTCATTTTTTCAACATACGTAGCTATTACCCTCGAAAACTAAAACTTTTGACATAGAAAAAGAGACTTTAATCACATTCTTTACCATTTGCAATAATAAAATAGTCTAATATCTTCTTTTTTTCAACATACGTAGCTATTACCCTCGAAAACTAAAAGTTTTGAAATAGGAAAAGAGCCTTTAATCACATTCTTTAGCATGTGCAATCATAAAATTGTCTAATATCTTCATTTTTTCCACAGACAAAGCTATTACCCTCGAAAACTAAAACTTTTGACATAGGAAAAGAGCCTCTAATCACATTGTTTACCATTTGCAATAATAAAATAGTCAAATATCTTCATTTTTTCAACATACGTAGCTATTACCCTCAAAAACTAAAACTTTTGACATAGGAAAAGAGCCTTTAATCACATTCTTTACCATTTGCAATCATAAAATAGTCTCTTATCTTCATTTCTTCAATATACGTAGCTATTACCCTCAAAAACTAAAACTTTTGAAATAGCAAAAGAGCCTTTAATATCATTCTTTACCATGTGCAATCATAAAATAGTCTAATATCTTCATTTTTTCCACAGACATAGCTATTACCCTCGAAAACTAAAACTTTTGAAATAGGAAAAGAGCCTTTAATCACATCCTTTACCATTTGCAATCATAAAATAGTCTAATATCTTCATTTTTTCCACAGACAAAGCTATTACCCTTGAAAACTAAAACTTTTGAAATAGGAGAAGAGCCTTTAATCACATTCTTTACCATTTGCAATCATAAATAGTCTAATATCTTCATTTTTCAACATACGTAGCAATTACCCTCAAAAACTAAAACTTTTGAAATAGGAAAAGAGCCTTTAATCACATTCTTTACCATGTGCAATCAAAAAATTGTCTAATATCTTTATTTTTTCAACATCGAAAACTGAGCCTTTAATCACATTCTTTACCATTTGCAATCATAAAATAGTCTAATATCTTCATTTTTTCAACATACGTAGCTATTACCCTCGAAAACTAAAACTTTTGAAATAGGAAAAGAGCCTTTAATCACATTCTTTACCATGTGCAATCATAAAATTGTCTAATATCTTCAGTTTTTCCACAGACAAAGCTATTACCCTCGAAAACTAAAACTTTTGAAATAGGAAAAGAGCCTTTAATCACATTCTTCACCATTTGCAATCATAAAATAGTCTAATATCTTCATTTTTTCAACATACGTAGCTATTACCATCAAAACTAAAACTTTTGTCATAGGAAAAGAGCCTTTAATCACATTCTTTACCATTTGCAATCATAAAATAGTCTCTTATCTCATTTCTTCAACATACGTAGCTATTACTCTTGAAAACTAAAACTTTTGAAATGGGAAAAGAGCCTTTAATCACATTCTTTACCATGTGCAATCATAAAATAGTCTAATATCTTCATTTTTTCAACATACGTAGCTATTATCCTCGAAAACTAAAACTTTTGACATAGGAAAAGAGCCTTTAATCACATTCTTTACCATGTGCAATCATAAAATTGTCTAATATCTTCAGTTTTTCCACAGACAAAGCTATTACCCTCGAAAACTAAAACTTTTGAAATAGGAAAAGAGCCTTTAATCACATTCTTCACCATTTGCAATCATAAAATAGTCTAATATCTTCATTTTTTCAACATACGTAGCTATTACCATCAAAACTAAAACTTTTGTCATAGGAAAAGAGCCTTTAATCACATTCTTTACCATTTGCAATCATAAAATAGTCTCTTATCTCATTTCTTCAACATATGTAGCTATTACTCTTGAAAACTAAAACTTTTGAAATGGGAAAAGAGCCTTTAATCACATTCTTTACCATGTGCAATCATAAAATAGTCTAATATCTTCATTTTTTCAACATACGTAGCTATTATCCTCGAAAACTAAAACTTTTGACATAGGAAAAGAGCCTTTAATCACATTCTTTACCATTTGCAATCATAAAATAGTCTAATATCTTCATTTTTTCAACATACGTAGCTATTACCTTCGAAAACTAAAACTTTTGACATAGGAAAAGAGCCTTTAATCACATTCTTTACCATGTGCAATCATAAAATAGTCTAATATCTTAATTTTTTCAACAGACATAGCTATTACCCTCGAAAACTAAAACTTTTGAAATAGGAAAAGAGCCTTTAATCACATTCTTTACCATGTGCAATCATAAAATAGTCTAATATCTTCATTTTTTCCACAGACCTAGCTATTACCCTCGAAAACTAAAACTTTTGACATAGGAAAAGAGCCTTTAATCACATTCTTTACCATGTGCAATCATAAAATTGTCTAATATCTTCATTTTTTCAACATACGTAGCTATTACCCTCGAAAACTAAAACTTTTGAAATAGGAAAAGAGCCTTTAATCACACTCTTTACCATGTGCAATCATAAAATAGTCTAATATCTTCATTTTTTCCACAGACATAGCTATTACCCTCGAAAACTAAAACTTTTGAAATAGGAAAAGAGCCTTTAATCACATTCTTTACCTTGTGCAATCATAAAATAGTCTAATATCTTCATTTTTTCAACATACGTAGCTATTACCCTCGAACACTAAAATTTTTGAAATAGGAAAAGAGCCTTTAATCACATTCTTTACCATATGCAATCATAAAATAGTCTAATATCTTCATTTTTCCAACATACGTAGCTATTACCTTCGAAAACTAAAGCTTTAGACATAGGAAAAGAGCCTTTAATCACATTCTTTACAATTTGCAATCATAAAATAGTCTAATATCTTCATTTTTTCAACATACGTAGCTATTACCCTTGAAAACTAAAACTGTTGACATAGGAAAAGAGCCTTTAATCACATTTTTTACCATTTGCAACCATAAAATAGTCTAATATCTTCATTTTTTCAACATACGTAGCTATTACCCTCGAAAACTAGAACTTTTAAAATGGGAGAAGAGGCTTTAATCACATTCTTTACCATGTGCAATCATAAAATAGTCTAATATCTTCATTTTTTCAACATACGTAGCTATTACCCTTGAAAAGTAAAACTTTTGACATAGGAAAAGAGCCTTTAATCACATTCTTTACCATTTGCAACCATAAAATAGTCTAATATCTTCATTTTTTCCACATACGTAGCTATTACCCTCGAAAACTAAAACTTTTGAAATAGGAAAAGAGCCTTTAATCACATTCTTTACCATGTACAATCACAAAATAGTCTAATATCTTCATTTTTTCAACATACGTAGCTATTACCCTCGAAAACTAAAACTTTTGAAATAGGAAAAGAGCCTTTAATCACATTCTTTACCATGTGCAATCATAAAATTGTCTAATATCTTCATTTTTTCAACATACGTAGCTATTACCCTCGAAAACTAAAACTTTTGACATAGGAAAAGAGCCTTTAATCACATTCTTTACCATGTGCAATCATAAAATAGTCTAATATCTTAATTTTTTCAACAGACATAGCTATTACCCTCGAAAACTAAAACTTTTGAAATAGGAAAAGAGCCTTTAATCACATTCTTTACCATGTGCAATCATAAAATAGTCTAATATCTTCATTTTTTCCACAGAACTAGCTATTATCCTCGAAAACTAAAGCTTTTGACATAGGAAAAGAGCCTTTAATCACATTCTTTACAATTTGCAATCATAAAATAGTCTAATATCTTCATTTTTTCAACGTACGTAGCTATTACCCTCGAAAACTAAAACTTTTGAAATAGGAAAAGAGAATTTAATCACATTCTTTACCATGTGCAATCATAAAATAGTCTAATATCTACATTTTTTCAACATACGTAGCTATTACCCTCGAACACTAAAACTTTTGACATAGGAAAAGAGCCTTTAATCACATTCTTTACCATTTGCAATCATAAAATAGTCTAATATCTTCATTTTTTCAACATACGTAGCTATTACCCTCGAAAACTAGAACTTTTGAAATAGGAGAAGAGGCTTTAATCACATTCTTTACCATGTGCAATCATAAAATAGTCTAATATCTTCATTTTTTCAACATACATAGCTATTATCCTCGAAAACTAAATCTTTTGAAATAGGAAAAGAGCCTTTAATCACATTCTTTACCATTTGCAATCATAAAATAGTCTAATATCTTCATTTTTTCAACATACGTAGCTATTACCCTCGAAAACTAAAACATTTGACATAGGAAAAGAGCCTTTAATCACATTCTTTACCATTTGCAATCATAAAATAGTCTAATATCTTCATTTTTTCAACATACGTAGCTATTACCCTTGAAAACTAAAACTTTTGACATAGGAGAAGAGCCTTTAATCACATTCTTTACCATTTGCAATCATAAAATAGTCTAATATCTTCATTTTTTCAACATGCGTAGCTATTATCCTCGAAAACTAAAACTTTTGAAATAGGAAAAGAGCCTTTAATCACATTCTTTACCATGTGCAATCACAAAATAGTCTAATATCTTCATTTTTTTCAACATACGTAGCTATTACCCTCGAAAACTAAAACTTTTGAAATAGGAAAAGAGCCTTTAATCACATTCTTTACCATGTGCAATCATAAAATTGTCTAATATCTTCATTTTTTCAACATACGTAGCTATTACCCTCGAAAACTAAAACTTTTGAAATAGGAAAAGAGCCTTTAATCACATTCTTTATAGTGCAATCATAAAATAGTCTCTTATCTTCATTTCTTCAACATACGTAGCTATTACCCTCGAAAACTAAAACTTTTGAAATAGGAAAAGAGCCTTTAATCACATTCTTTACCATGTACAATCATAAAATAGTCTAATATCTTCATTTTTTCAACATATGTAGGTATTACCCTCGAAAACTAAAACTTTTGACATAGGAAAAGAGCCTTTAATCACATTTTTTACCATTTGCAATCATAAAATAGTCTAATATCTTCATTTTTTCAACATACGTAGCTATTACCCTCGAAAACTAAAACTTTTGACATAGGAAAAGAGCCTTTAATCACATTCTTTACCATGTGCAATCATAAAATAGTCTAATATCTTAATTTTTTCAACAGACATAGCTATTACCCTCGAAAACTAAAACTTTTGAAATAGGAAATGAGCCTTTAATCACATTCTTTACCATGTGCAATCATAAAATAGTCTAATATCTTGATTTTTCCACAGACCTAGCTATTACCCTCGAAAACTAAAACTTTTGACATAGGAAAAGAGCCTTTAATCACATTCTTTACCATGTGCAATCATAAAATTGTCTAATATCTTCATTTTTTCAACATACGTAGCTATTACCCTCGAAAACTAAAACTTTTGAAATAGGAAAAGAGCCTTTAATCACACTCTTTACCATGTGCAATCATAAAATAGTCTAATATCTTCATTTTTTTCCACAGACATAGCTATTACCCTCGAAAACTAAAACTTTTGAAATAGGAAAAGAGCCTTTAATCACATTCTTTACCATGTGCAATCATAAAACAGTCTAATATCTTCATTTTTTCAACATACGTAGCTATTACCCTCGAAAACTAAAACTTTTGAAATAGGAAAAGAGCCTTTAATCACCTTCTTTACCATATGCAATCATAAAATAGTCTAATATCATCATTTTTCCAACATACGTAGCTATTACCCTCGAAAACTAAAGCTTTTGACATAGGAAAAGAGCCTTTAATCACATTCTTTACAATTTGCTATCATAAAATAGTCTAATATCTTCATTTTTTCAACATACGTAGCTATTACCCTCGAAAACTAAAACTTTTGAAATAGGAAAAGAGCCTTTAATCACATTCTTTACCATGTGCAATCATAAAATAGTCTAATATCTTCATTTTTTCAACATACGTAGCTATTACCCTCGAAAACTAAAACTTTTGACATAGGAAAAGAGCCTTTAATCACATTCTTAACCATTTGCAATCATAAAATAGTCTAATATCTTCATTTTTTCAACATACGTAGCTATTACCCTCGAAAACTAAAACTTTTGACATAGGAAAAGAGCCTTTAATCACATTCTTTACCATGTGCAATCATAAAATAGTCTAATATCTTAATTTTTTCAACAGACATAGCTATTACCCTCGAAAAATAAAACTTTTGAAATAGGAAAAGAGCCTTTAATCACATTCTTTACCATGTGCAATCATAAACTAGTCTAATATCTTCATTTTTTCCACAGACCTAGCTATTACCCTCGAAAACTAAAACTTTTGACATAGGAAAAGAGCCTTTAATCACATTCTTTACCATGTGCAATCATAAAATTGTCTAATATCTTCATTTTTTCAACATACGTAGCTATTACCCTCGAAAACTAAAACTTTTGAAATAGGAAAAGAGCCTTTAATCACACTCTTTACCATGTGCAATCATAAAATAGTCTAATATCTTGATTTTTTCCACAGACATAGCTATTACCCTCGAAAACTAAAACTTTTGAAATAGGAAAAGAGCCTTTAATCACATTCTTTACCATGTGCAATCATAAAATAGTCTAATATCTTCATTTTTTCAACATACGTAGCTATTACCCTCGAAAACTAAAACTTTTGAAATAGGAAAAGAGCCTTTAATCACATTCTTTACCATATGCAATCATAAAATAGTCTAATATCTTCATTTTTCCAACATACGTAGCTATTACCCTCGAAAACTAAAGCTTTTGACATAGGAAAAGAGCCTTTAATCACATTCTTTACAATTTGCAATCATAAAATAGTCTAATATCTTCATTTTTTCAACATACGTAGCTATTACCCTCGAAAACTAAAACTTTTGAAATAGGAAAAGAGACTTTAATCACATTCTTTACCATGTGCAATCATAAAATAGTCTAATATCTTCATTTTTTCAACATACGTAGCTATTACCCTCGAAAACTAAAACTTTTGACATAGGAAAAGAGCCTTTAATCACATTCTTTACCATTTGCAATCATAAAATAGTCTAATATCTTCATTTTTTCAACATACGTAGCTATTACCCTCGAAAACTAGAACTTTTGAAATAGGAGAAGAGGCTTTAATCACATTCTTTACCATATGCAATCATAAAATAGTCTAATATCTTCATTTTTTCAACATAAATAGCTATTACCCTCGAAAACTAAAACTTTTGAATTAGGAAAAGAGCCTTTAATCTCATTCTTTACCATTTGCAATCATAAAATAGTCTAATATCTTCAATTTTTCAACATACGTAGCTATTACCCTCGAAAACTAAAACATTTGACATAGGAAAAGAGCCTTTAATCACATTCTTTACCATTTGCATTCATAAAATAGTCTAATATCTTCATTTTTTCAACATACGTAGCTATTACCCTTGAAAACTAAAACTTTTGACATAGGAAAAGAGCCTTTAATCACATTCTTTACCATTTGCATTCATAAAATAGTCTAATATCTTCATTTTTTCAACGTACGTAGCTATTACCCTCGAAAACTAAAACTTTTGAAATAGGAAAAGAGCCTTTAATCACATTCTTTACCATGTGCAATCACAAAATAGTCTAATATCTTCATTTTTTCAACATACGTGGCTATTACCCTCGAAAACTAAAACTTTTGAAATAGGAAAAGAGCCTTTAATCACATTCTTTACCATGTGCAATCATAAAATAGTCTAATATCTTCATTTTTTCCACAGACCTAGCTATTACCCTCGAAAACTAAAACTTTTGACATAGGAAAAGAGCCTTTAATCACATTCTTTACCATGTGCAATCATAAAATTGTCTAATATCTTCATTTTTTCAACATACGTAGCTATTACCCTCGAAAACTAAAACTTTTGAAATAGGAAAAGAGCCTTTAATCACACTCTTTACCATGTGCAATCATAAAATAGTCTAATATCTTCATTTTTTCCACAGACATAGCTATTACCCTCGAAAACTAAAACTTTTGAAATAGGAAAAGAGCCTTTAATCACATTCTTTACCATGTGCAATCATAAAATAGTCTAATATCTTCATTTTTTCAACATACGTAGCTATTACCCTCGAAAACTAAAACTTTTGAAATAGGAAAAGAGCCTTTAATCACATTCTTTACCATATGCAATCATAAAATAGTCTAATATCATCATTTTTCCAACATACGTAGCTATTACCCTCGAAAACTAAAGCTTTTGACATAGGAAATGAGCCTTTGATCAGATTCTTTACAATTTGCAATCATAAAATAGTCTAATATCTTCATTTTTTCAACATACGTAGGTATTACCCTCGAAAACTAAAACTTTTGAAATAGGAAAAGAGACTTTAATCACATTCTTTACCATGTGCAATCATAAAATAGTCTAATATCTTCATTTTTTCAACATACGTAGCTATTACCCTCGAAAACTAAAACTTTTGACATAGGAAAAGAGCCTTTAATCACATTCTTTACCATTTGCAATCATAAAATAGTCTAATACCTTCATTTTTTCAACATACGTAGCTATTACCCTCGAAAACTAAAACTTTTGAAATAGGAAAAGAGCCTTTAATCACATTCTTTACCATGTGCAATCACAAAATAGTCTAATATCTTCATTTTTTCAACATACGTAGCTATTACCCTCGAAAACTAAAACTTTTGAAATAGGAAAAGAGCCTTTAATCACATTCTTTACCATGTGCAATCATAAAATTGTCTAATATCTTCATTTTTTCAACATACGTAGCTATTACCCTCAAAAACTAAAACTTTTGACATAGGAAAAGAGCCTTTAATCACATTCTTTACCATTTGCAATCATAAAATAGTCTCTTATCTTCATTTCTTCAACATACGTAGCTATTACCCTCGAAAACTAAAACTTTTGAAATAGGAAAAGAGCCTTTAATCACATTCTTTACCATGTGCAATCATAAAATAGTCTAATATCTTCATTTTTTCAACATACGTAGCTATTACCCTCGAAAACTAAAACTTTTGACATAGGAAAAGAGCCTTTAATCACATTCTTTACCATTTGCAATCATAAAATAGTCTAATATCTTCATTTTTTCAACATACGTAGCTATTACCCTCGAAAACTAAAACTTTTGACATAGGAAAAGAGCCTTTAATCACATTCTTTACCATGTGCAATCATAAAATAGTCTAATATCTTAATTTTTTCAACAGACATAGCTATTACCCTCGAAAACTAAAACTTTTGAAATAGGAAAAGAGCCTTTAATCACATTCTTTACCATGTGCAATCATAAAATAGTCTAATATCTTAATTTTTTCAACAGACATAGCTATTACCCTCGAAAACTAAAACTTTTGAAATAGGAAAAGAGAATTTAATCACATTCTTTACCATGTGCAATCATAAAATAGTCTAATATCTACATTTTTTCAACATACGTAGCTATTACCCTCGAACACTAAAACTTTTGACATAGGAAAAGAGCCTTTAATCACATTCTTTACCATTTGCAATCATAAAATAGTCTAATATCTTCATTTTTTCAACATACGTAGCTATTACCCTCGAAAACTAGAACTTTTGAAATAAGAGAAGAGGCTTTAATCACATTCTTTACCATGTGCAATCATAAAATAGTCTAATATCTTCATTTTTTCAACATACATAGCTATTATCCTCGAAAACTAAATCTTTTGAAATAGGAAAAGAGCCTTTAATCACATTCTTTACCATTTGCAATCATAAAATAGTCTAATATCTTCATTTTTTTCAACATACGTAGCTATTACCCTCGAAAACTAAAACATTTGACATAGGAAAAGAGCCTTTAATCACATTCTTTACCATTTGCAATCATAAAATAGTCTAATATCTTCATTTTTTCAACATACGTAGCTATTACCCTTGAAAACTAAAACTTTTGACATAGGAGAAGAGCCTTTAATCACATTCTTTACCATGTGCAATCATAAAATTGTCTAATATCTTCATTTTTTCAACATACGTAGCTATTACCCTCGAAAACTAAAACTTTTGAAATAAGAAAAGAGCCTTTAATCACACTCTTTACCATGTGCAATCATAAAATAGTCTAATATCTTAATTTTTTGAACAGACATAGCTATTACCCTCGAAAACTAAAACTTTTGAAATAGGAAAAGAGCCTTTAATCACATTCTTTACCATGTGCAATCATAAAATAGTCTAATATCTTCATTTTTTCAACATACCTAGCTATTACCCTCAAAAACTAAAACTTTTGAAATAGGAAATGAGCCTTTAATCACATTCTTTACCATATGCAATCATAAAATAGTCTAATATCTTCATTTTTCCAACATACGTAGCTATTACCCTCGAAAACTAAAGCTTTTGACATAGGAAAAGAGCCTTTAATCACATTCTTTACAATTTGCAATCATAAAATAGTCTAATATCTTCATTTTTTCAACATACGTAGCTATTACCCTCGAAAACTAAAACTTTTGAAATAGGAAAAGAGACTTTAATCACATTGTTTACCATGTGCAATCATAAAATAGTCTAATATCTTCATTTTTTCAACATACGTAGCTATTACCCTCGAAAACTAAAACTTTTGACATAGGAAAAGAGCCTTTAATCACATTCTTTACCATTTGCAATCATAAAATAGTCTAATATCTTCATTTTTTCAACATACGTAGCTATTACCCTCGAAAACTAGAACTTTTGAAATAGGAGAAGAGGCTTTAATCACATTCTTTACCATGTGCAATCATAAAATAGTCTAATATCTTCATTTTTTCAACATACATAGCTATTACCCTCGAAAACTAAAACTTTTGAAATAGGAAAAGAGCCTTTAATCACATTCTTTACCATTTGCAATCATAAAATAGTCTAATATCTTCATTTTTTCAACATACGTAGCTATTACCCTCGAAAACTAAAACATTTGACATAGGAAAAGAGCCTTTAATCACATTCTTTACCATTTGCAATCATAAAATAGTCTAATATCTTCATTTTTTCAACATACTTAGCTATTACCCTTGAAAACTAAAACTTTTGACATAGGAAAAGAGCCTTTAATCACATTCTTTACCATTTGCAATCATAAAATAGTCTAATATCTTCATTTTTTCAACGTACGTAGCTATTACCCTCGAAAACTAAAACTTTTGAAATAGGAAAAGAGCCTTTAATCACATTCTTTACCATGTGCAATCACAAAATAGTCTAATATCTTCATTTTTTCAACATACGTAGCTATTACCCTCGAAAACTAAAACTTTTGAAATAGGAAAAGAGCCTTTAATCACATTCTTTACCGTGTGCAATCATAAAATTGTCTAATATCTTCATTTTTTCCACAGACATAGCTATTACCCTCGAAAACTAAAACTTTTGAAATAGGAAAAGAGCCTTTAATCACATTCTTTACCATTTGCAATCATAAAATAGTCTAATATCTTCATTTTTTTAACATACGTAGCTATTACCCTCGAAAACTAAAACTTTTGACAGAGGAAAAGAGCCTTTAATCACATTCTTTACCATGTGCAATCATAAAATAGTCTAATATCTTCATTTTTTCCACAGACATAGCTATTACCCTCGAAAACTAAAACTTTTGAAATAGGAAAAGAGCCTTTAATAACATTCTTTACCATTTGCAATCATAAAATAGTCTAATATCTTCATTTTTTCAACATACGTAGCTATTACCCGCGAAAACTAAAACTTTTGAAATAGGAAAAGAGCCTTTAATCACATTCTTTACCATGTGCAATCATAAAATTGTCTAATATCTTCATTTTTTCAACATACGTAGCTATTACCCTCGAAAACTAAAACTTTTGAAATAGGAAAAGAGCCTTTAATCACATTCTTTACCATGTGCAATCATAAAATAGTCTAATATCTTCATTTTTTCAACATATGTAGCTATTACCCTCGAAAACTAAAACTTTTAAATTAGGAAAAGAGCCTTTAATCACATTCTGTACCATGTGCAATCATAAAATAGTCTAATATCTTCATTTTTTAAACATACGTAGCTCTTACCCCCGAAAACTAAACTTTTGAAATAGGAAAAGAGCCTTTAATCACATTCTTTACCATGTGCAATCATAAAATAGTCTAATATCTTCTGTTTTTCCACAGACATAGCTATTACCCTCGAAAACTAAAACTTTTGAAATAGGAAAAGAGCCTTTAATCACATTCTTTACCATGTGCAATCATAAAATAGTCTAATATCTTCATTTTTTCAACATACTTAGCTATTACCCTCTAAAACTAAAACTTTTGACATGGGAAAAGAGCCTTTAATCACATTCTTTACCATTTTCAATCATAAAATAGTCTAATATCTTAATTTTTTCAACATACGTATCTATTACCCTCGAAAACTAAAACTTTTGACATAGGAAAAAAGCCCTTAATCACATCAATCATAAAATAGTCTAATATCTTCATTTTTTCCACAGACATAGCTATTACCCTCGAAAACTAAAACTTTCGAAATAGGAAAAGAGCCTTTAATAACATTCTTTACCATTTGCAATCATAAAATAGTCTAATATCTTCATTTTTCCAACATACGTAGCTATTACCCTCGAAAACTAAAACTTTTGACATAGGAAAAAAGCCCTTAATCACATCAATCATAAAATAGTCCAATATCTTCATTTTTTCCACAGACATAGCTATTACCCTCGAAAACTACAACTTTTGAAATAGGAAAAGAGCCTTTAATCACATTCTTTACCATTTGCAATCATAAAATAGTCTAATATCTTCATTTTTTCAACATACGTAGCTATTACCCTCGAAAACTAAAACTTTTGACATAGGAAAAGAGCCTTTAATCACATTCTTTACCATTTGCAATCATAAAATAGTCTAATATCTTCATTTTTTCAACATACGTAGCTATTACCCTCGAAAACTAAAACTTTTGACATAGTAAAAGAGCCTTTAATCACATTCTTTACCATTTGCAATCATAAAATAGTCTAATATTTTCATTTTTTCAACATACGTAGCTATTACCCTCGAAAACTAAAACTTTTGAAATAGGAAAAGAGCCTTTA
This sequence comes from Artemia franciscana, assembly GCF_032884065.1. Taxonomy (NCBI): domain Eukaryota; kingdom Metazoa; phylum Arthropoda; class Branchiopoda; order Anostraca; family Artemiidae; genus Artemia; species Artemia franciscana. The sequence continues at coordinate 67,078 of NW_027063160.1, read as the reverse complement.
ATCACATTCTTTACCATTTGCAATCATAAAATAGTCTAATATCTTCATTTTTTCAACATACGTAGCTATTACCCTCGAAAACTAAAACTGTTGACATAGGAAAAGAGCCTTTAATCACATTCTTTACCATTTGCAATCATAAAATAGTCTAATATCTTCATTTTTTCAACATACGTAGCTATTACCCTCGAAAACTAAAACTTTTGAAATAGGAAAAGAGCCTTTAATCACATTCTTTACCATGTGCAATCATAAAATTGTCTAATAACTTCGTTTTTTCAACATACGTAGCTATTACCCTCGAAAACTAAAACTTTTGACATAGGAAAAGAGCCTTTAATCACATTCTTTACCATTTGCAATCATAAAATAGTCTAATATCTTCATTTTTTCAACATACGTAGCTATTACCCTCGAAAACTAGAACTTTTGAAATAGGAGAAGAGGCTTTAATCACATTCTTTACCATGTGCAATCATAAAATAGTCTAATATCTTCATTTTTTCAACATACATAGCTATTACCCTCGAAAACTAAAACTTTTGAAATAGGAAAAGAGCCTTTAATCACATTCTTTACCATGTGCAATCATAAAATTGTCTAATAACTTCATTTTTTCAACATACGTAGCTATTACCCTCGAAAACTAAAACTTTTGACATAGGAAAAGAGCCTTTAATCACATTCTTTACCATTTGGAATCATAAAATAGTCTAATATCTTCATTTTTCCAACATATGTAGCTATTACCCTCGAAAACGAAAACTTTTGACATAGGAAAAGAGCCTTTAATCACATTCTTTACCATGTGGAATCATAAAATAGTCTAATATCTTCATTTTTCCAACATACGTAGCTATTACCCTCGAAAACGAAAACTTTTGAAATAGGAAAAGAGCCTTTAATCACATTTTTTACCATTTGCGATCATAAAATGGTCTAATATCTTCATTTTTTCAACATACGTAGCTATTACCCTCGAAAACTAAAACTTTTCACATAGGAAAAGAGCCTTTAATCACTTTCTTTACCATGTGCAATCATAAAATAGTCTAATATCTTCAGTTTTCCAACATACGTAGCTATTACCCTTGAAAACTAAAACTTTTGACATAGGAAAAGAGCCTTTAATCACATTCTTTACCATTTGCAATCATAAAATAGTCTAATATCTTCATTTTTTCA
>NW_027063160.1:43413-65793 GCF_032884065.1 Artemia franciscana | reverse complement strand
AAAACTAAAACTTTTGACAAAGAAAAAGAGCCTTTAATCACATTCTTTACCATTTGCAATCATAAATTAGTCTAATATCTTCATTTTTTCAACATACGTAGCTATTACCCTCGAAAACTAAAACTTTTGAAATAGGAAAAGAGCCTTTAATCACATTCTTTACCATGTGCAATCATAAAATTGTCTAATATCTTCATTTTTTCCACAGACAAAGCTATTACCCTCGAAAACTAAAACTTTTGACATAGGAAAAGAGCCTTTAATCACATCATTTAACATTTGCAATCATAAAATAGTCTAATATCTTCATTTTTTCAACATACGTAGCTATTACCCTGAAAAACTAACCCTTTTGACATAGGAAAAGAGCCTTTAATCACATTCTTTACCATTTGCAATCATAAAATAGTCTCTTATCTTCATTTCTTCAACATACGTAGCTATTACCCTCGAAAACTAAAACTTTTGAAATAGGAAAAAAGCCTTTAATCACATTCTTTACCATGTGCAATCATAAAATAGTCTAATATCTTCATTTTTTTCAACATACTTAGCTATTACCCTCGAAAACTAAAACTTTTGACATAGGAAAAGAGCCTTTAATCACATTCTTTACCATTTGCAATCATAAAATAGTCTAATATCTTCATTTTTTCAACATACTTAGCTATTACCCTCGAAAACTCAAACTTTTGACATAAGAAAAGAGCCTTTAATCACATTCTTTACCATGTGCAATTATAAAATAGTCTAATATCTTAATTTTTTCAACAGACATAGCTATTACCCTCGAAAACTAAAACTTTTGAAATAGGAAAAGAGCCTTTAATCACATTCTTTACCATGTGCAATCATAAAATAGTCTAATATCTTCATTTTTTCAACATACGTAGCTATTACCCTCGAAAACTAAAACTTTTGAAATAGGAAAAAGCCTTTAATCACATTCTTTACCATGTGCAATCATAAAATTGTCTAATATCTTCATTTTTTCAACATACGTAGCTATTACCCTCGAAAACTAAAACTTTTGACATAGGAAAAGAGCCTTTAATCACATTCTTTACCATTTGCAATCATAAAATAGTCTAATAACATCATTTTTTCAACATACGTAGCTATTACCCTCGAAAACTAAAACTTTTGGAATAGGAAAAGAGCCTTTAATCAGATTCTTTACCATTTGCAATCATAAAATAGTCTAATATCTTCATTTTTTCAACATACTTAGCTATTACCCTCGAAAACTAAAACTTTTGACATAGGAAAAGAGCCTTTAATCACATTCTTTACCATTTGCAATCATAAAATAGTCTAATATCTTCATTTTTTTTAACATACGTAGCTATTACCCTCGAAAACTAAAACTTTTGAAATAGGAAAAGAGCCTTTAATCACATTCTTACATACGTAGCTATTACCCTCGAAAACTAAAACTTTTGACATAGGAAAAGAGCCTTTAATCACATTCTTTACCATGTGCAATCATAAAATAGTCTAATATCTTCATTTTTTCAACATACGTAGCTATTACCCTCGAAGACTAAAACTTTTGAAATAGGAAAAGAGCCTTTAATCACATTCTTTACCATGTGCAATCATAAAATTGTCTAATATCTTCATTGTTTCCACAGACAAAGCTCTTACCCTCGAAAACTTAAATTTTTAAAATAGGAAAAGAGCCTTTAATCACATTCTTTACCATTTGCAATCATAAAATAGTCTAATATCTTCATTTTTTCTACATACGTAGCTATTACCCTCGAAAATTAAAACTTTTGAAATAGGAAAAGAGCCTTTAATCACATTCTTTACCATTTGCAATCATAAAATAGTCTAATATCCTTATTTTTTCAACATACGTAGCTCTTACCCCCGAAAAATAAAACTTTTGACATAGGAAAAGAGCCTTTAATTACATTCTTTACCATTTGCAATCATAAAATAGTCTAATATCTTCATTTTTTCAACATACGTAGCTATTACCCTCGAAAACTAAAACTTTTGAAATAGGAAAAGAGCCTTTAATCACATTCTTTACCATTTGCAATCATAAAATAGTCTAATATCTTCATTTTTTCAACATAAATAGCTATTACCCTCGAAAACTAAAACTTTTGAATCAGGAAAAGAGCCTTTAATCACATTCTTTACCATGTGCAATCATAAAATTGTCTAATATCTTCATTTTTTCCACAAACAAAGCTCTTACCCTCGAAAACTAAAACTTTTGAAATAGGAAAAGAGCCTTTAATCACATTCTTTACCATTTGCAATCATAAAATAGTCTAATATCTTCATTTTTTCAACATACGTAGCTATTACCCTCGAAAAGTAAAACTTTTGAAATAGGAAAAGAGCCTTTACTCACATTCTTTACCATGTGCAATCATAAAATAGTCTAATATCTTCATTTTTTCAACATACGTAGCTATTACCCTCGAAAATTAAAACTTTTGAAATAGGAAAAGAGCCTTTAATCACATTCTTTACCATGTGCAATCATAAAATAGTGTAATATCTTCATTTTTTCAACATACGTAGCTATTACCCTCGAAAACTAAAACTTTTGAAATAGAAAAGAGCCTTTAATCACATTCTTTACCATTTGCAATCATAAAATAGTCTAATATCTTCATTTTTTCAAAATACGTAGCTATTACCCTCGAAAACTAAAACTTTTGACATAGGAAAAGAGCCTTTAATCACATTCTTTACCATTTGCAATCATAAAATTGTCTAATATCTTCATTTTTTCAACATACGTAGCTATTACCCCTCGAAAAATAAAACTTTTGACATAGGAAAAGAGCCTTTAATCACATTCTTTACCATTTGCAATCATAAAATAGTCTAATATCTTCATTTTTTCAACATTTGTAGCTATTACCCTCGAAAACTAAAACTTTTGAAATAGGAAAAGAGCCTTTAATTATATTCTTTACCATGTGCAATCATAAAATAGTCTAATATCTTCATTTTTTCAACATACGTAGCTATTACCCTCGAAAACTAAAACTTTTGAAATAGGAAAAGAGCCTTTAATCACATTCTTTACCATGTGCAATCATAAAATAGTCTAATATCTTCATTTTTTCAACATACGTAGCTAATACCCTCGAAAACTAAAACTTTTGACATAGGAAAAGAGCCTTTAATCACATTATTTACCATGTGCAATCATAAAATAGTCTAATATCTTCATTTTTTCATCATACGTAGCTATTACCCTCGAAAACTAAAACTTTTGACATAGGAAAAGAGCCTTTAATCACATTCTTTACCATTTTCAATCATAAAATAGTCTAATATCTTCATTTTTTTCAACATACGTAGCTATTACCCTCAAAAACTAAAACTTTTGAAATAGGAAAAGAGCCTTTAATCACATTCTTTACCATGTGCAATCATCAAATTGTCTAATATCTTCATTTTTTTCAAATTACGTAGCTATTACCCTCGAAAACTAAAACTTTTGACATAGGAAAAGAGCCTTTAATCACATTCTTTACCATTTGCAATCATAAAATAGTCTAATAACATCACTTTTTCAACATACGTAGCTATTACCCTCGAAAACTAAAACTTTTGGAATAGGAAAAGAGCCTTTAAATCAGATTCTTTACCATTTGCAATCATAAAATAGTCTATATCTTCATTTTTTCAACATACGTAGCTATTACCCCTCGAAAACTAAAACTTTTGACATAGGAAAAGAGCCTTTAATCACATTCTTTACCATTTGCAATCATAAAATAGTCTAATATCTTCATTTTTTTTAACATACGTAGCTATTACCCTCGAAAACTAAAACTTTTGAAATAGGAAAAGAGCCTTTAATCACATTCTTACATACGTAGCTATTACCCTCGAAAACTAAAACTTTTGACATAGGAAAAGAGCCTTAAATCACATTCTTTACCATGTGCAATCATAAAATAGTCTAATATCTTCATTTTTTCAACATACGTAGCTATTACCCTCGAAAACTAAAACTTTTGAAATAGGAAAAGAGCCTTTAATCACATTCTTTACCATGTGCAATCATAAAATTGTCTAATATCTTCATTGTTTCCACAGACAAAGCTCTTACCCTCGAAAACTTAAATTTTTAAAATAGGAAAAGAGCCTTTAATCACATTCTTTACCATTTGCAATCATAAAATAGTCTAATATCTTCATTTTTTCTACATACGTAGCTATTACCCTCGAAAATTAAAACTTTTGAAATAGGAAAAGAGCCTTTAATCACATTCTTTACCATTTGCAATCATAAAATAGTCTAATATCCTTATTTTTTCAACATACGTAGCTCTTACCCCCGAAAAATAAAACTTTTGACATAGGAAAAGAGCCTTTAATTACATTCTTTACCATTTCCAATCATACAATAGTCTAATATCTTCATTTTTTTCAACATACGTAGCTATTACCCTCGATAACTAAAACTTTTGAAATAGGAAAAGAGCCTTTAATAACATTTTTTACCATGTGCAATCATAAAATTGTCTAATATCTTCATTTTTTCCACAGATAAGGCTATTACCCTTGAAAACTAAAACTTTTGAAATAGGAAAAGAGCCTTTAATCACATTCTTTACCATTTGCAATCATAAAATAGTCTAATATCTTCATTTTTTCAACATACATAGCTATTACCCTCGAAAACTAAAACTTTTGAAATAGGAAAAGAGCCTTTAATCACATTCTTTACCATGTGCAATCATAAAATAATCTAATATCTTCATTTTTTCCACAGACATATCTATTACCCTCGAAAACTAAAACTTTTGACATAGGAAAAGAGCCTTTAATCACATTCTTTACCATTTGCAATCATAAAATAGTCTAACATCTTCATTTTTTCAACATACGTAGCTATTACCCTCGAAAACTAAAACTTTTGAAATAGGAAAAGAGCCTTTAATCACATTCTTTACCATGTGCAATCATAAAATAGTCTAATATCTTCATTTTTTCAACATAAGTAGCTATTACCCTCGAAAACTAAAACTTTTGGAATAGGAAAAGAGCCTTTAATCACATTCTTTACCATGTGCAATCGTAAAATAGTCTAATATCTTCAATTTTTCAACATACGTAGCTATTACCCTCAAAAACTAAAACTTTTGACATAGGAAAAGAGCCTTTAATCACATTCTTTGCCATGTGCAATCATAAAATAGTCTAATATCTTCATTTTTTCAACAAATTTAGCTATTACTCTTGAAAACTAAAACTTTTGAAATAGGAAAAGAGCCTTTAATCATATTCTTTACCATGTGCAATCATAAAATAGTCTAATATCTTCATTTTTTTACATTCGTAGCTATTACCCTCGAAAACTAAAACTTTTGAAATAGGAAAAGAGCCTTTAATCACATTCTTTACCATGTGCAATCATAAAATAGTCTAATATCTTCATTTTTTCAACATACATAGCTATTACCCTCGAAAACTAAAACTTTTGAAATAGAAAAAGAGCCTTAAATCACATTCTTTACCATGTACAATCATAAAATTGTCTAATATCTACATTTTTTCCACAGACAAAGCTATAACCCTCGAAAACTAAAACTTTTGAAATAGGAAAATAGCCTTTAATCACATTCTCTACCATTTGCAATCATAAAATAGTCTAATATCTTCAGTTTTTCAACATACGTAGCTATTACCCTTGAAAACTAAAACTTTTGAAATAGGTAAAGAGCCTTTAATCACATTCTTTACTATTTGCAATCATAAAATAGTCTAATATCTTCAATTTTTCAACATACGTAGCTATTACCCTCGAAAACTAAAACTTTTGAAATAGGAAAAGAGCCTTTAATTATATTCTTTACCATGTGCAATCACAAAATAGTCTAATATCTTCATTTTTTCAACATACGTAGCTATTACCCTCGAAAACTAAAACTTTTGAAATAGGAAAAGAGCCTTTAATCACATTCTTTACCATGTGCAATCATAAAATAGTCTAATATCTTCATTTTTTTAACATACGTAGCTATTACCCTCGAAAACTAAAACTTTTGATATAGGAAAAGAGCCTTTAATCACATTCTTTACCATGTGCAATCATAAAATAGTCTAATTTCTTCATTTTTTTCAACATACGTAGCTATTACCCTTGAAAACTCAAACTTTTGATATAGGAAAAGAGCCTTTAATCACATTCTTTACCATTTGCAATCATAAAATAGTCTAATATCTTCATTTTTTCAACATACGTAGCTATTCCCTCGAAAACTAAAACTTTTTAAATAGGAAAAGAGCCTTTAATCACATTCTTTACCATGTGCAATCATAAAATGGTCTAATATCTTATTTTTTTCCACAAACATAGCTATTACCCTCGAAAACTAAAACTTTTGACAAAGGAAAAGAGCCTTTAATCAAATTCTCTACCATGTGCAATCATAAAATAGTCTAATATCTTTATTTTTTCAACATACGTAGCTATTACCCTCGAAAACTAAAACTTTTGAAATAGGAAAAGAGCCTTTAATCACATTTTTTACCATGTGCAATCATAAAATTGTCTAATATCTTCATTTTTTTCCACAGATAAAGCAATTACCCTCGAAAACTAAAACTTTTGAAATAGGAAAAGAGCCTTTAATCACATTCTTTACCATGTGCAATCATAAAATAGTCTAATATCTTCATTTTTTCAACATACGTAGCTAATACCCTCGAAAACTAAAACTTTTGACATAGGAAAAGAGCCTTTAATCACATTCTTTACCATGTGCAATCATAAAATAGCCTAATATCTTCATTTTTTCAACATACTTAGCTATTACCTTCGAAAACTAAAACTTTTGACATAGGAAAAGAGCCTTTAATCACATTCTTTACCATTTTCAATCATAAAATAGTCTAATATCTTCATTTTTTCAACATACGTAGCTATTACCCTCGAAAACTAAAACTTTTGAAAAAGGAAAAGAGCCTTTAATCACATTCTTTACCATTTGCAATCATAAAATAGTCTAATATCTTCATTTTTTCAACATACGTAGCTATTAACCTCGAAAACTAAAACTTTTGACATAGGAAAAGAGCCTTTAATCACATTCTTTACCATGTGCAATCATAAAATAGTCTAATATCTTCATTTTTTCAACATACGTAGATATTACCCTCGAAACTAAGACTTTTGACATAGGAAAAGAGCCTTTAATCACATTCTTTACCATTTCCAATCATACAATAGTCTAATATCTTCATTTTTTTCAACATACGTAGCTATTACCCTCGAAAACTAAAACTTTTGAAATAGGAAAAGAGCCTTTAATAACATTTTTTACCATGTGCAATCATAAAATTGTCTAATATCTTCTTTTTTTCCACAGATAAGGCTATTACCCTCGAAAACTAAAACTTTTGAAATAGGAAAAGAGCCTTTAATCACATTCTTTACCATTTGCAATCATAAAATAGTCTAACATCTTCATTTTTTCAACATACGTAGCTATTACCCTCGAAAACTAAAACTTTTGAAATAGAAAAGAGCCTTTAATCACATTCTTTACCATTTGCAATCATAAAATAGTCTAATATCTTCATTTTTTCAAAATACGTAGCTATTACCCTCGAAAACTAAAACTTTTGACATAGGAAAAGAGCCTTTAATCACATTCTTTACCATTTGCAATCATAAAATTGTCTAATATCTTCATTTTTTCAACATACGTAGCTATTACCCTCGAAAAATAAAACTTTTGACATAGGAAAAGAGCCTTTAATCACATTCTTTACCATTTGCAATCATAAAATAGTCTAATATCTTCATTTTTTCAACATTTGTAGCTATTACCCTCGAAAACTAAAACTTTTGAAATAGGAAAAGAGCCTTTAATTATATTCTTTACCATGTGCAATCATAAAATAGTCTAATATCTTCATTTTTTCAACATACGTAGCTATTACCCTCGAAAACTAAAACTTTTGAAATAGGAAAAGAGCCTTTAATCACATTCTTTACCATGTGCAATCATAAAATAGTCTAATATCTTCATTTTTTCAACATACGTAGCTAATACCCTCGAAAACTAAAACTTTTGACATAGGAAAAGAGCCTTTAATCACATTCTTTACCATGTGCAATCATAAAATAGTCTAATATCTTCATTTTTTCATCATACGTAGCTATTACCCTCGAAAACTAAAACTTTTGACATAGGAAAAGAGCCTTTAATCACATTCTTTACCATTTTCAATCATAAAATAGTCTAATATCTTCATTTTTTCAACATACGTAGCTATTACCCTCAAAAACTAAAACTTTTGAAATAGGAAAAGAGCCTTTAATCACATTCTTTACCATGTGCAATCATAAAATTGTCTAATATCTTCATTTTTTCAACATACGTAGCTATTACCCTCGAAAACTAAAACTTTTGACATAGGAAAAGAGCCTTTAATCACATTCTTTACCATTTGCAATCATAAAATAGTCTAATAACATCACTTTTTCAACATACGTAGCTATTACCCTCGAAAACTAAAACTTTTGGAATAGGAAAAGAGCCTTTAATCAGATTCTTTACCATTTGCAATCATAAAATAGTCTAATATCTTCATTTTTTCAACATACGTAGCTATTACCCTCGAAAACTAAAACTTTTGACATAGGAAAAGAGCCTTTAATCACATTCTTTACCATTTGCAATCATAAAATAGTCTAATATCTTCATTTTTTTTCAACATACGTAGCTATTACCCTCGAAAACTAAAACTTTTGAAATAGGAAAAGAGCCTTTAATCACATTCTTACATACGTAGCTATTACCCTCGAAAACTAAAACTTTTGACATAGGAAAAGAGCCTTTAATCACATTCTTTACCATGTGCAATCATAAAATAGTCTAATATCTTCATTTTTTCAACATACGTAGCTATTACCCTCGAAAACTAAAACTTTTGAAATAGGAAAAGAGCCTTTAATCACATTCTTTACCATGTGCAATCATAAAATTGTCTAATATCTTCATTTTTCAACATACGTAGCTATTACCCTCGAAAACTAAACTTTTAAAATAGGAAAAGAGCCTTTAATCACATTCTTTACCATTTGCAATCATAAAATAGTCTAATATCTTCATTTTTTCTACATACGTAGCTATTACCCTCGAAAACTAAAACTTTTGAAATAGGAAAAGAGCCATTAATCACATTCTTTACCATTTGCAATCATAAAATAGTCTAATATCCTTATTTTTTCAACAACGTAGCTCTTACCCCCGAAAAACTAAAACTTTTGACATAGGAAAAGAGCCTTTAATCACATTCTTTACCATTTGCAATCATAAAATAGTCTAATATCTTCATTTTTTCAACATACGTAGCTATTACCCTCGAAAACTAAAACTTTTGAAATAGGAAAAGAGCCTTTAATAACATTTTTTACCATGTGCAATAATAAAATTGTCTAATATCTTCATTTTTTCCACAGATAAGGCTATTACCCTCGAAAACTAAAACTTTTGAAATAGGAAAAGAGCCTTTAATCACATTCTTTACCATTTGCAATCATAAAATAGTCTAATATCTTCATTTTTTCAACATACATAGCTATTACCCTCGAAAACTAAAACTTTTGAAATAGGAAAAGAGCCTTTAATCACATTCTTTACCATGTGCAATCATAAAATAGTCTAATATCTTCATTTTTTCCACAGACATATCTATTACCCTCGAAAACTAAAACTTTTGACATAGGAAAAGAGCCTTTAATCACATTCTTTACCATTTGCAATCATAAAATAGTCTAATATCTTCATTTTTTCAACATACGTAGCTATTACCCTCGAAAACTAAAACTTTTGAAATAGGAAAAGAGCCTTTAATCACATTCTTTACCATGTGCAATCATAAAATAGTCTAATATCTTCATTTTTTCAACATAAGTAGCTATTACCCTCGAAAACTAAAACTTTTGAATAGGAAAAGAGCCTTTAATCACATTCTTTACCATGTGCAATCATAAAATAGTCTAATATCTTCATTTTTCAACATACGTAGCTATTACCCTCAAAAACTAAAACTTTTGACATAGGAAAAGAGCCTTTAATCACATTCTTTACCATGTGCAATCATAAAATAGTCTAATATCTTCATTTTTTCAACAAATTTAGCTATTACCCTCTTGAAAACTAAAACTTTTGAAATAGGAAAAGAGCCTTTAATCACATTCTTTACCATGTGCAATCATAAAATAGTCTAAAATCTTCATTTTTTTCAACATACGTAGCTATCACCCTCGAAAACTAAAACTTTTGAAATAGGAAAAGAGCCTTTAATCACATTCTTTACCATGTGCAATCATAAAATAGTCTAATATCTTCATTTTTTCAACATACATAGCTATTACCCTCGAAAACTAAAACTTTTGAATAGGAAAAGAGCCTTTAATCACATTCTTTACCATGTACAATCATAAAATAGTCTAATATCTTCATTTTTTTTCCACAACATACGTAGCTATTACCCTCGAAAACTAAAACTTTTGAAATAGGAAAATAGCCTTTAATCACATTCTCTACCATTTGCAATCATAAAATAGTCCAATATCTTCAGTTTTTCAACATACGTAGCTATTACCCTTGAAAACTAAAACTTTTGAAATAGGAAAAGAGCCTTTAATCACATTCTTTACCATGTGCAATCATAAAATAGTCTAATATCTTCATTTTTCAACTTACGTAGCTATTACCCTCGAAAACTAAAACTTTTGAAATAGGAAAAGAGCCTTTAATCACATTCTTTACCATGTGCAATCATAAAATAGTCTAATATCTTCATTTTTTCAACATACGTAGCTATTACCCTCGAAAACTAAAACTTTTGAAATAGGAAAAGAGCCTTTAATCACATTCTTTACCATGTGCAATCATAAAATAGTCTAATATCTTCATTTTTTTAACATACGTAGCTATTACCCTCGAAAACTAAAACTTTTGAAATAGGAAAAGAGCCTTTAATCACATTACCTTGTGCAATCATAAAATAGTCTAATATCTTCATTTTTTTCAACATACGTAGCTATTACCCTTGAAAACTAAAACTTTTGATATAGGAAAAGAGCCTTTAATCACATTCTTTACCATTTGCAATCATAAAATAGTCTAATATCTTCATTTTTTCAACATACGTAGCTATTACCCTCGAAAACTAAAACTTTTGAAATAGGAAAAGAGCCTTTAATCACATTCTTTACCATGTGCAATCATAAAATGGTCTAATATCTTCATTTTTTCCACAAACATAGCTATTACCCTCGAAAACTAAAACTTTTGAAATAGGAAAAGAGCCTTTAATCACATTCTTTACCATGTGCAATCATAAAATAGTCTAATATCTTCATTTTTTCAACATACGTAGCTATTACCCTCGAAAACTAAAACTTTTGAAATAGGAAAAGAGCCTTTAATCACATTCTTTACCATGTGCAATCATAAAATAGTCTAATATCTTCATTTTTTCCACAGATAAAGCTATTACCCTCGAAAACTAAAACTTTTGAATAGGAAAAGAGCCTTTAATCACATTCTTTACCATTTGCAATCATAAAATAGTCTAATATCTTCATTTTTTCAACATACGTAGCTATTACCCTCGAAAACTAAAACTTTTGAATAGGAAAAGAGCCTTTAATCACATTCTTTACCATGTGCAATCATAAAATAGTCTAATATCTTCATTTTTTCAACATACTTAGCTATTACCCTCGAAAACTAAAACTTTTGACATAGGAAAAGAGCCTTTAATCACATTCTTTACCATGTGCAATCATAAAATAGTCTAATATCTTCATTTTTTCAACATATGTAGCTATTACCGTCGAAAACTAAAACTTTTGAAAATAGGAAAAGAGCCTTTAATCACATTCTTTACCATGTGCAATCATAAAATAGTCTAATATCTTCATTTTTTCAACATACGTAGCTATTACCTCGAAAACTAAAACTTTTGAAATAGGAAAAGAGCCTTTAATCACATTCTTTACCATGTGCAATCATAAAATAGTCTAATATCTTCATTTTTTCAACATACGTAGCTATTACCCTCGAAAACTAAAACTTTTGACATAGGAAAAGAGCCTTTAATCACATTCTTTACCATGTGCAATCATAAAATAGTCTAATATCTTCATTTTTTCAACATACGTAGCTATTACCCTCGAAAACTAAAACTTTTGAAATAGGAAAAGAGCCTTTAATCACATTCTTTACCATGTGCAATCATAAAATTGTCTAATATCTTCTTTTTTTCCACAGATAAGGCTATTACCCTCGAAAACTAAAACTTTTGAAATAGGAAAAGAGCCTTTAATCACATTCTTTACCATTTGCAATCATAAAATAGTCTAATATCTTCATTTTTTCAACATACGTAGCTATTACCCTTGAAAACTAAAACTTTTGAATAGGAAAAGAGCCTTTAATCACATTCTTTACCATTTGCAATCATAAAATAGTCTAATATCTTCATTTTTTCAACATACGTAGCTATTACCCTCGAAAACTAAAACTTTTAAATAGGAAAAGAGCCTTTAATCACATTCTTTACCATGTGCAATCATAAAATAGTCTAATATCTTCATTTTTTCAACATACGTAGCTATTACCCTCGAAAACTAAAACTTTTGAAATAGGAAAAGAGCCTTTAATCAACATTCTTTACCATGTGCAATCATAAAATAGTCTAATATCTTTATTTTTTCAACATACGTAGCTATTACCCTCGAAAACTAAAACTTTTGAAATAGGAAAAGAGCCTTTAATCACATTCTTTACCATGTGCAATCATAAAATAGTCTAATTTCTTCATTTTTTTCAACATACGTAGCTATTACCCTTGAAAACTCAAACTTTTGATATAGGAAAAGAGCCTTTAATCACATTCTTTACCATTTGCAATCATAAAATAGTCTAATATCTTCATTTTTTCAACATACGTAGCTATTCCCTCGAAAACTAAAACTTTTTAAATAGGAAAAGAGCCTTTAATCACATTCTTTACCATGTGCAATCATAAAATGGTCTAATATCTTAATTTTTCCACAAACATAGCTATTACCCTCGAAAACTAAAACTTTTGACAAAGGAAAAGAGCCTTTAATCAAATTCTTTACCATGTGCAATCATAAAATAGTCTAATATCTTTATTTTTTCAACATACGTAGCTATTACCCTCGAAAACTAAAACTTTTGAAATAGGAAAAGAGCCTTTAATCACATTTTTTACCATGTGCAATCATAAAATTGTCTAATATCTTCATTTTTTCCACAGATAAAGCTATTACCCTCGAAAACTAAAACTTTTGAAATAGGAAAAGAGCCTTTAATCACATTCTTTACCATGTGCAATCATAAAATAGTCTAATATCTTCATTTTTTCAACATACGTAGCTAATACCCTCGAAAACTAAAACTTTTGACATAGGAAAAGAGCCTTTAATCACATTCTTTACCATGTGCAATCATAAAATAGCCTAATATCTTCATTTTTTTCAACATACTTAGCTATTACCTTCGAAAACTAAAACTTTTGACATAGGAAAAGAGCCTTTAATCACATTCTTTACCATTTTCAATCATAAAATAGTCTAATATCTTCATTTTTTCAACATACGTAGCTATTACCCTCGAAAACTAAAACTTTTGAAAAAGGAAAAGAGCCTTTAATCACATTCTTTACCATTTGCAATCATAAAATAGTCTAATATCTTCATTTTTTCAACATACGTAGCTATTAACCTCGAAAACTAAAACTTTTGACATAGGAAAAGAGCCTTTAATCACATTCTTTACCATGTGCAATCATAAAATAGTCTAATATCTTCATTTTTTCAACATACGTAGATATTACCCTCGAAACTAAGACTTTTGACATAGGAAAAGAGCCTTTAATCACATTCTTTACCATTTCCAATCATACAATAGTCTAATATCTTCATTTTTTTCAACATACGTAGCTATTACCCTCGAAAACTAAAACTTTTGAAATAGGAAAAGAGCCTTTAATAACATTTTTTACCATGTGCAATCATAAAATTGTCTAATATCTTCTTTTTTTCCACAGATAAGGCTATTACCCTCGAAAACTAAAACTTTTGAAATAGGAAAAGAGCCTTTAATCACATTCTTTACCATGTGCAATCATAAAATAGTCTAATTTCTTCATTTTTTTCAACATACGTAGCTATTACCCTTGAAAACTCAAACTTTTGATATAGGAAAAGAGCCTTTAATCACATTCTTTACCATTTGCAATCATAAAATAGTCTAATATCTTCATTTTTTCAACATACGTAGCTATTCCCTCGAAAACTAAAACTTTTTAAATAGGAAAAGAGCCTTTAATCACATTCTTTACCATGTGCAATCATAAAATGGTCTAATATCTTAATTTTTTCCACAAACATAGCTATTACCCTCGAAAACTTAAACTTTTGACAAAGGAAAAGAGCCTTTAATCAAATTCTTTACCATGTGCAATCATAAAATAGTCTAATATCTTTATTTTTTCAACATACGTAGCTATTACCCTCGAAAACTAAAACTTTTGAAATAGGAAAAGAGCCTTTAATCACATTTTTTACCATGTGCAATCATAAAATTGTCTAATATCTTCATTTTTTCCACAGATAAAGCTATTACCCTCGAAAACTAAAACTTTTGAAATAGGAAAAGAGCCTTTAATCACATTCTTTACCATGTGCAATCATAAAATAGTCTAATATCTTCATTTTTTCAACATACGTAGCTAATACCCTCGAAAACTAAAACTTTTGACATAGGAAAAGAGCCTTTAATCACATTCTTTACCATGTGCAATCATAAAATAGCCTAATATCTTCAATTTTTCAACATACTTAGCTATTACCTTCGAAAACTAAAACTTTTGACATAGGAAAAGAGCCTTTAATCACATTCTTTACCATTTTCAATCATAAAATAGTCTAATATCTTCATTTTTTCAACATACGTAGCTATTACCCTCGAAAACTAAAACTTTTGAAAAAGGAAAAGAGCCTTTAATCACATTCTTTACCATTTGCAATCATAAAATAGTCTAATATCTTCATTTTTTCAACATACGTAGCTATTAACCTCGAAAACTAAAACTTTTGACATAGGAAAAGAGCCTTTAATCACATTCTTTACCATGTGCAATCATAAAATAGTCTAATATCTTCATTTTTTCAACATACGTAGATATTACCCTCGAAACTAAGACTTTTGACATAGGAAAAGAGCCTTTAATCACATTCTTTACCATTTCCAATCATACAATAGTCTAATATCTTCATTTTTTTCAACATACGTAGCTATTACCCTCGAAAACTAAAACTTTTGAAATAGGAAAAGAGCCTTTAATAACATTTTTTACCATGTGCAATCATAAAATTGTCTAATATCTTCATTTTTTCCACAGATAAGGCTATTACCCTCGAAAACTAAAACTTTTGAAATAGGAAAAGAGCCTTTAATCACATTCTTTACCATTTGCAATCATAAAATAGTCTAATATCTTCATTTTTTCAACATACGTAGCTATTACCCTCGAAAACTAAAACTTTTGAAATAGGAAAAGAGCCTTTAATCACATTCTTTACCATGTGCAATCATAAAATAGTCTAATATCTTCATTTTTTCCACAGACATATCTATTACCCTCGAAAACTAAAACTTTTGACATAGGAAAAGAGCCTTTAATCACATTCTTTACCATTTGCAATCATAAAATAGTCTAACATCTTCATTTTTTCAACATACGTAGCTATTACCCTCGAAAACTAAAACTTTTGAAATAGGAAAAGAGCCTTTAATCACATTCTTTACCATGTGCAATCATAAAATAGTCTAATATCTTCATTTTTTCAACATAAGTAGCTATTACCCTCGAAAACTAAAACTTTTGGAATAGGAAAAGAGCCTTTAATCACATTCTTTACCATGTGCAATCGTAAAATAGTCTAATATCTTCATTTTTTCAACAAACGTAGCTATTACTCTCAAAAACTAAAACATTTGACATAGGAAAAGAGCCTTTAATCACATTCTTTGCCATGTGCAATCATAAAATAGTCTAATATCTTCATTTTTTCAACATATGCAGCTATTACTCTTTAAAACTAAAACTTTTGAAATAGGAAAAGAGCCTTTAATCATATTCTTTACCATGTGCAATCATAAAATAGTCTAATATCTTCATTTTTTCAACATACGTAGCTATTACCCTCGAAAACTAAAACTTTTGAAATAGGAAAAGAGACTTTAATCACATTCTTTACCATGTGCAATCATAAAATAGTCTAATATCTTCATTTTTTCAACATACGTAGCTATTACCCTCGAAAACTAAAACTTCTGAAATAGAAAAAGAGCCTTAAATCACATTCTTTACCATGTACAATCATAAAATTGTCTAATATCTACATTTTTTCCACAGACAAAGCTATAACCCTCGAAAACTAAAACTTTTGAAATAGGAAAAGAGCCTTTAATCACATTCTTTACCATTTGCAATCATAAAATAGTCTAATATCTTCAGTTTTTCAACATACGTAGCTATTACCCTTGAAAACTAAAACTTTTGAAATAGGTAAAGAGCCTTTAACCACATTCTTTACTATTTGCAATCATAAAAGAGTCTAATATCTTCAATTTTTCAACATACGTAGCTATTACCCTCAAAAACTAAAACTTTTGAAATAGGAAAAGAGCCTTTAATTATATTCTTTACCATGTGCAATCACAAAATAGTCTAATATCTTCATTTTTTCAACATACGTAGCTATTACCCTCGAAAACTAAAACTTTTGAAATAGGAAAAGAGCCTTTAATCACATTCTTTACCATGTGCAATCATAAAATAGTCTAACATCTTCATTTTTTTAACATACCTAGCTATTACCCTCGAAAACTAAAACTTTTGACATAGGAAAAGAGCCTTTAATCACATTCTTTACCATGTGCAATCATAAAATAGTCTAATTTCTTCATTTTTTTCAACATACGTAGCTATTACCCTTGAAAACTCAAACTTTTGATATAGGAAAAGAGCCTTTAATCACATTCTTTACCATTTGCAATCATAAAATAGTCTAATATCTTCATTTTTTCAACATAAGTAGCTATTACCCTCGAAAACTAAAACTTTTGACATAGGAAAAGAGCCTTTAATCACATTCTTTACCATTTCCAATCATACAATAGTCTAATATCTTCATTTTTTCAACATGTGTAGCTATTACTCTCGAAAACTAAAACTTTTGAAATAGGAAAAGAGCCTTTAATCATATTCTTTACCATGTGCAATCATAAAATAGTCTAATATCTTAATTTTTTCAACATACGTAGCTATTACCCTCAAAAACTAAAACTTTTGAAATAGGAAAAGAGCCTTTAATCACATTCTGTACCATGTGCAATCATAAAATAGTCTAATATCTTCATTTTTTCAACATACGTAGCTATTACCCTCGAAAACTAAAACTTTTGAAATAGGAAAAGAGCCTTTAATCACATTCTTTACCATGTGCAATCATAAAATTGTCTAACATCTTCATTTTTTCCACAGACAAAGCTATAACCCTCGAAAACTAAAACTTTTGAAATAGTAAAAGAGCCTTTAATCACATTCTTTACCATGTGCAATCATAAAAGTGTCTAAAATCTTCATTTTTTCCACAAACATACCTATTACCCTCGAAAACTAAAACTTTTGACATAGGAAAAGAGCCTTTAATCACATTCTGTACCATGTGCAATTATAAAATAGTCTAATATCTTCATTTTTTCAACATACGTAGCTATTACCCTCGAAAACTAAAACTTTTGACATAGGAAAAGAGCCTTTAATCACATTCTTTACCATGTGCAATCATAAAATAGTCTAATATCTTCATTTTTTCAACATACGTAGCTATTACCCTCGAAAACTAAAACTTTTGAAATAGGAAAAGAGCCTTTAATCACATTCTTTACCATGTGCAATCATAAAATAGTCTAATATCTTCATTTTTTCAACATACGTAGCTATTACCCTCGAAAACTAAAACTTTTGAAATAGGAAAAGAGCCTTTAATCACATTCTTTACCATGTGCAATCATACAATTGTCTAATATCTTCATTTTTTCCACAGACAAAGCTATAACCCTCGAAAACTAAAACTTTTGAAATAGGAAAAGAGCCTTTAATCACATTCTTTACCATTTGCAATCATAAAATAGTCTAATATCTTCATTTTTTCGACATACGTAGCTATTACCCTCGAAAACTAAAACTTTTGAAATAGGAAAAGAGCCTTTAATCACATTCTTTACCATGTGCAATCATAAAATTGTCTAATATCTTCATTTTTTCCACAGACAAAGCTATAACCCTCGAAAACTAAAACTTTTGAAATAGGAAAAGAGCCTTTAATCACATTCTTTACCATTTGCAATCATAAAATAGTCTAATATCTTCATTTTTTCAACATACGTAGCTATTACCCTCAAAAACTAAAACTTTTGAAATAGGAAAAGAGCCTTTAATCACATTCTTTACCATGTGCAATCATAAAATAGTCTAATATCTTCATTTTTTCAACATACGTAGCTATTACTCTCGAAAACTAAAACTTTTGAAATAGGAAAAGAGCCTTTAATCATATTCTTTACCATGTGCAATCATAAAATAGTCCAATATCTTCATTTTTTCAACATACGTAGCTATTACCCTCGAAAACTAAAACTTTTGAAATAGGAAAAGAGCCTTTAATCACATTCTTTACCATGTGCAATCATAAAATAGTCTAATATCTTCATTTTTTCAACATACGTAGCTATTACCCCCGAAAACTAAAACTTTTGAAATAGGAAAAGAGCCTTTAATCACATTCTTTACCATGTGCAATCATAAAATTATCTAGTATCTTCATTTTTTCCACAGACAAAGCTATAACCCTCGAAAACTAAAACTTTTGAAATAGGAAAAGTGCCTTTAATCACATTCTTTACCATTTGCAGTCATAAAATAGTCTAATATCTTCATTTTTTCAACATACATAGCTATTACCCTCGAAAACTAAAACTTTTGAAATAGGAAAAGAGCCTTTAATCACATTCTTTACTATTTGCAATCCTAAAATAGGCTAATATCTTCATTTTTTCAACATACGTAGCTTTACCCTCGAAAACTAAAACTTTTGAAATAGGAAAAGAGCCTTTAATTATATTCTTTACCATGTGCAATCATAAAATAGTCTAATATCTTCATTTTTTCAACATACTTAGCTATTACCCTCGAAAACTAAAACTTTTGAAATAGGAAAAGAGCCTTTAATCACATTTTTTACCATGTGCAATCATAAAATAGTCTAATATCTTCATTTTTTTAACATACGTAGCTATTACCCTCGAAAACTAAAACTTTTGACATAGGAAAAGAGCCTTTAATCACATTCTTTAACATGTGCAATCATAAAATAGTCTAATATCTTCATTTTTTCAACATACGTAGCTATTACCCTTGAAAACTAAAACTTTTGACATAGGAAAAGAGCCTTTAATCACATTCTTTACCATTTGCAATCATATAATAGTCTAATATCTTCATTTTTTCAACATACGTAGCTATTACCCTCGAAAACTAAAACTTTTGACATAGGAAAAGAGCCTTTAATCACATTCTTTACCATTTCCAATCATACAATAGTCTAATATCTTCATTTTTTCAACATACGTAGCTATTACCCTCGAAAACTAAAACTTTTGACATAGGAAAAGAGCCTTTAATCACATTCTTTACCATGTGCAATCATGAAATTGTCTAATATCTTCATTTTTTCCACAAAAAAAGCTATAACCCTCGAAAACTAAAACTTTTGAAATAGGAAAAGAGCCTTTAATCACATTCTTTACCATTTGCAATCATAAAATAGTCTAATATCTTCATTTTTTCAACATACGTAGCTATTATCCTCGAAAACTAAAACTTTTGACATAGGAAAAGAGCCTTTAATCACATTCTTTACCATGTGCAATCATAAAAGTGTCTAATATCTTCATTTTTTAAACATACGTAGCTATTACCCTCGAAAACTAAAATATTTGACATAGGAAAAGAGCCTTTAATCACATTCTTTACCATGTGCAATCATAAAATAGTCTAATATCTTCATTTTTTCAGCATACGTAGCTATTACCCTCGAAAACTAAAACTTTTGAAATAGGAAAAGAGCCTTTAATTACATTCTTTACCATGTGCAATCATAAAATAGTCTAATATCTTCATTTTTTCAACATACGTAGCTATTACCCTCGAAAACTAAAACTTTTGACATAGGAAAAGAGCCTTTAATCACATTCTTTACCATATGCAATCATAAAATTGTCTAATATCTTCATTTTTAACATACGTAGCTATTACCCTCGAAAACTAAAACTTTTGACATAGGAAAAGAGCCTTTAATCACATTCTTTAACATTTGCAATCAGAAAATAGTCTAATATCTTCATTTTTTCAACATACGTAGCTATTACCCTCGAAAACTAAAACTTTTGACATAGGAAAAGAGCCTTTAATCACATTCTTTACTATTTGCAATCATAAAATAGTCTAATATCTTCATTTTTTCAACATACGTAGCTATTACCCTCGAAAACTAAAACTTTTGAAGTAGGAAAAGAGCCTTTAATCACATTCTTTACCATTTGCAATTATAAAATAGTCTAATATCTTCATTTTTTTCAACATACGTAACTATTACCCTCGAAAACTAAAACTTTTGAAATAGAAAAAGAGCCTTTAATCACATTCTTTACCATTTGCAATCATAAAATAGTCTAATATCTTCATTTTTTCAATATACGTAGCTATTACCCTCGAAAACTAAAACTTTTGAAATAGGAAAAGAGCCTTTAATCACATTGTTTACCATTTGCAATCATAAAATAGTCTAATATCTTCATTTTTTCAACATACGTAGCTATTACCCTCGAAAACTAAAACTTTTCAAATAGGAAAAGAGCCTTTAATCACATTCTTTACCATGTGCAATCATAAAATAGTCTAATATCTTCATTTTTTCAACATACGTAGCTATTACCCTCGAAAACTAAAATTTTTGAAATAGGAAAAGAGCCTTTAATCACATTCTTTACCATGTGCAATCATAAAATAGTCTAATATCTTCATTTTTTCAACATACGTAGCTATTACCCTCGAAAACTAAAACTTTTGAAATAGGAAAAGAGCCTTTAATCACATTCTTTACCATGTGCAATCATAAAATAGTCTAATATCTTCATATTTTCCACAGACAAAGCTATTGCCCTCGAAAACTAAAACTTTTGAAATAGGAAAAGAGCCTTTAATCACATTCTTTACCATTTCCAATCATAAAATAGTCTAATATCTTCATTTTTTTAACATACGTAGCTATTACCCTCGAAAACTAAAACTTTTGAAATAGGTAAAGAGCCTTTAATCACATTCTTTACTATTTGCAATCATAAAATAGTCTAATATCTTCAATTTTTCAACATACGTAGCTATTACCCTCGAAAACTAAAACTTTTGAAATAGGAAAAGAGCCTTTAATTATATTCTTTACCATGTGCAATCACAAAATAGTCTAATATCTTCATTTTTTCAACATACGTAGCTATTACCCTCGAAAACTAAAACTTTTGAAATAGGATAAGAGCCTTTAATCACATTCTTTACCATGTACAATCATAAAATAGTCTAATATCTTCATTTTTTTAACATACGTAGCTATTACCCTCGAGAACTAAAACTTTTGACATAGGAAAAGAGCCTTTAATCACATTCTTTACCATGTGCAATCATAAAATAGTCTAATTTCTTCATTTTTTCAACATACGTAGCTATTACCCTTGAAAACTCAAACTTTTGATATAGGAAAAGAGCCTTTAATCACATTCTTTACCATTTGCAATCATAAAATAGTCTAATATCTTCATTTTTTCAACATAAGTAGCTATTACCCTCGAAAACTAAAACTTTTGACATAGGAAAAGAGCCTTTAATCGCATTCTTTACCATTTCCAATCATACAATAGTCTAATATCTTCATTTTTTCAACATCCGTAGCTATTACTCTCGAAAACTAAAACTTTTGAAATAGGAAAAGAGCCTTTAATCATATTCTTTACCATGTGCAATCATAAAATAGTCTAATATCTTCATTTTTTCAACATACGTAGCTATTACCCTCGAAAACTAAAACTTTTGACATAGGAAAAGAGCCTTTAATCACATTCTTTACCATGTGCAATCATAAAATAGTCTAATATCTTCATTTTTTCAACATATGTAGCTATTACTCTCGAAAACTAAAACTTTTGAAATAGG